>NC_057802.1:280283695-280445545 GCF_018294505.1 Triticum aestivum
GGGGTAGGCGCGCCCCCTACCTCGTGCCCTCCTGGTTGATGTCTTGACGTAGGGTCCAAGTCCTCTGGATCACGTTCGTTCCGAAAATGACGTTCCCGAAGGTTTCATTCCGTTTGGACTCCGTTTGATATTCTTTTTCTGCGAAACTCTGAAATAGGCAAAAAAACAGCAATTCTGGGCTGGGCCTCCGATTAATAGGTTAGTCCCAAAAATAACATAAAAGTGTATGATGAAGCCCAATAATGTCCAAAGCAGAATATAATATAGCATGGAACAATAAAAAATTATAGATACATTGGAGACGTATCAGTCTGGCCTTCGCGCGTGGGGTGTTGCGAGGGCCCACCTCACAACTATGTTCGCATGCCTTTTCGCATGCCGAGCGTGGCGTCCGCCTTCCAGCGCAACCTCGCGGAGCATCCTTGCGGCTCAGGAGGTCAGGCACCACGCAGTCGTGGCGAAGATCGAGACGGTCTTCAAGGAACCGCATGGACCCCCAGAGCCTCCCAAGGCTCAGGGTCCCGGTGGCTCGTGAGGAGCGACCCCTTCACCACGCGTCTTCAGCTGCCTCAACATTCCTTCAACAACAGAACCAGGTGACATTTTCCAAGTTTATTTAGCTGGGAGCGCCCCTCGGGCTGCATCATTCCCATGCCGCGTGGGTCCGTCCCTGTGGCATGTATCCCTTTACATCTTTAGCTTACTCTGTTGGGGGCGCCCCTCGGGCTGCATCATCCCCAAGCCGCTCGGGTCCAGCCCAGTGGCATGTATCATTCTTGCATTTACCTAAGCTAGCTCGCCTTCCATGCATAATCTATCTATGGTTATCGCCTACTTGATTGCCACCCACCATGGGAGCCGCGCGCCGATCGTCTTTCTTCAGGGCCCTTCGCATAAGAAGGCTAGGCATGGCGTCTGTGCTCGGGCCCGTCCCTGCAGCGTCGATAAATCCAATGGCTGAGCTTTGTCTGGCGGGCCGGCCCCGCTCACGTCACCTCCTGGGGTCGTTGGTGCTTGGCCTTCTCAGGCAATAACCTCAGGAGATTCGTTCGGCACAGGTTGTCTAACCATCTCGCAGGACCACCACAGCCATCAAGAATCAAGACCAGGCGCACCCAGGTGGGTTGTGCCCACCTCAGTGGCCTCCCGCACCCCCTCTTTACCCTATAAATTCTCAAATATTCCGAAAACCCTTGGGGTTAACCTAGATTAGAAGTTCCGCCGCCGCAAGGCTTTGTAGCCACCGAAAACCAATCTAGACCCCGTTCTGGCACCCAGCCGGAGGGGGGAATCATCATCGGTGGCCATCTTCATCATCCCGGCGGCCACCACGATGAGGAGGGAGTAGTCCACCCTCGGGGCTGAGGGTTTGTACCAGTAGCTATGTGTTTAATCTCTCTCTCTCTCTCTTCTTCTCTCGTGTTCTTGAGATGTCATGATCTTGATGTATCGCGGGCTTTGTTAATATAATCAGATCATATGGTGTTTTCCCTTCTCCATCTTGTTGTGAATTGAGTTTTCACTTTGAGATTTCGTTTTATCAGATTGAATACTTTTATGGATTTGAGAGCACTTGATATATGTCTTGCATATGAATACTCATGGTGACAATGGGGTATTGTATTGATTCACTTGATATATGTTTTGGCACTCAACTCGCGGATTCCCGAGGTGACATTGGGGTAATCTACGGATAGGGGTTGATGCATGTTCTTGTCTTTGTTTCTCCGATGGAAATCTTGGGGCACTCTTTGAGGTTCTTTGTGTTGGATTGCGTATTATGAATCTGAAATTATTTGGTGTTATTTTGGTACGAATCTTGGATAGATCGATCAGAAAGAATAGCTTCGAGGTGGTTTCTGTTGGAGATCGTAGCAGAAATTAAAATTTTCTACGCATCACCAAGATCAATCTATGGAGTTTACTAGCAATGAGAGGGGAGGAGTGCATCTACATACCCTTGTAGATCGCGAGCGGAAGCGTTCAAGAGAACGGGGTTGATGGAGTCGTACTCGCCGTGATCCAAATCACCGATGATCCAAGCGCCGAACGGACGGCACCTCCGCGTTCAACACACGTACGGAGCAGTGACGTCTCCCACGCCTTGATTCGCTTCTGCTGAGGACAAATTCAACAAGCTACTTCTCAAACCAAGTCCGGGTGGGCTTTTGGGAGAGGTTGAGGAAGAAGGCTCCAACAGCGGCACGACGGCGTGGTGGTGGTGGAGTGACAGTTCTCCGGCAGGGCTTCGCCAAGCACACGCGGAGGAGGAGAGGTGTTGGGGAGGGGAGGGGCTGCGCCTTGGATGTGGTGCTGCAGCCCTCCCCTCACCCCTCTATTTATAGGAGAAGGGGGAAGGGGGCCGGCCCCTCTAAATGGGATCTAGAGGGGGGGGCGGCGGCCAAGGGGGAGGTGGCTTGCCCCCCAAGCACGGGGGGCGCCCCCCTTTAGGGTTTCCCCCAAATCCTAGGCGCATGGGCCCTAGGGGGGTTGGCGCCCAGCCCACTAAGGGCTGGTTCCCTTTCACCTACAGCCCATAAGGCCCTCCGGGGCAGGTGGACCCTCTCGGTGGACCCCCGGAACCCCTCCGGTGGTCCTGGTACAATACCGGTATACCCTCGAATATTTCCGGTGACCGTATGGTGACTTCCCATATATAAATCTTTAGCTCCGGACCATTCCGGAACTCCTCGTGACGTCCGGGATCTCATCCGGGACTCCGAACAACATTCGGTAATCACATACAAACCTTCCTTATGACCCTAGCGTCATCGAACCTTAAGTGTGTAGACCCTACGGGTTCGGGAATCATGCAGACATGACCGAGACACCTCTCTAGCCAATAACCAACAACGGGATCTGGATACCCATGTTGGCTCCCACATGTTCCATGATGATCTCATCGGATGAACCACGATGTCGAGGATTCAAGCAATCCCGTATACAATTCCCTTTGTCAATCGGTACGTTACTTGCCCGAGATTCGATCGTCGGTATCCCAATACCTCGTTCAATCTCGTTACCGGCAAGTCACTTTACTCGTTCCGTAATGCATGATCCCGTGACTAACTACTTAGTCACATTGAGCTCATTATGATGATGCAATACCGAGTGGGCCCAGAGATACCTCTCCGTCATACGGAGTGACAAATCCCAGTCTCGATCCGAGCCAACCCAACAGACACTTTCGGAGATACCTGTAGTGCACCTTTATAGCCACCCAGTTACGTTGTGACGTTTGGTACACCCAAAGCATTCCTACGGTATCCGGGAGTTGCACGATCTCATGGTCTAAGGAAATGATACTTGACATTAGAAAAGCTTTAGCAAACGAACTACACGATCTAGTGCTATGCTTAGGATTGGGTCTTGTCCATCACATCATTCTCCTAATGATGTGATCCCGTTATCAATGACATCCAATGTCCATGGTCAGGAAACCGTAACCATCTATTGATCAACGAGCTAGTCAACTAGAGGCTCACTAGGGACATGTTATGGTCTATGTATTCACACATGTATTACGATTTCCGGATAACACAATTAAAGCATGAACAATAGACAATTATCATGAACAAGGAAATATAATAATAACCATTTTATTATTGCCTCTAGGGCATATTTCCAACAGTCTCCCACTTGCACTAGAGTCAATAATCTAGTTACATTGTGATGAATCGTACACCCATAGAGTTCTGGTGTTGATCATGTTTCGCTCGTGGAAGAGGTTTAGTCAACGGATCTGCGACATTCAAATCCGTATGCACTTTACAAATATCTATGTCTCCATTTTGAACATTTTCACGAATGGAGTTGAAGCGACGCTTGATGTGCCTGGTCTTCTTGTGAAACCTGGGCTCCTTGGCAAGGGCAATAGCTCCAGTGTTGTCACAGAAGAGAGTCATCGGCCCCGATGCATTGGGAATAACTCCTAGGTCGGCAATGAACTCCTTCATCCAGATTGCTTCATGTGCTGCCTCCGAGGCTGCCATGTACTCCGCTTCACATGTAGATCCCGCCACGACGCTTTGCTTGCAACTGCACCAGCTGACTGCCCCACCATTCAAAATATACACGTATCCGGTTTGTGACTTAGAGTCATCCAGATCTGTGTCGAAGCTAGCATCGACGTAACCCTTTACGACGAGCTCTTCGTCACCTCCATAAACGAGAAACATATCCTTAGTCCTTTTCAGGTACTTCAGGATGTTCTTGACCGCTGTCCAGTGTTCCATGCCGGGATTACTTTGGTACCTTCCTACCAAACTTACGGCAAGGTTTACATCAGGTCTGGTACACAGCATGGCATACATAATAGACCCTATGGCCGAGGCATAGGGGACGACACTCATCTTTTCTCTATCTTCTGCCGTGGTCGGGCATTGAGCCGTGCTCAATCTCACACCTTGCAATACAGGCAAGAACCCCTTCTTGGACTGATCCATATTGAACTTCTTCAATATCTTGTCAAGGTATGTGCTTTGTGAAAGACCTATGAGGCGTCTCGATCTATCTCTATAGATCTTGATGCCTAATATGTAAGCAGCTTCTCCAAGGTCCTTCATTGAAAAACACTTATTCAAGTAGGCCTTTATACTTTCCAAGAATTCTATATCATTTCCCATCAATAGTATGTCATCCACATATAATATGAGAAATGCTACAGAGCTCCCACTCACTTTCTTGTAAACACAGGCTTCTCCATAAGTCTGTGTAAACCCAAACGCTTTGATCATCTCATCAAAGCGAATGTTCCAACTCCGAGATGCCTGCACCAGCCCATAGATTGAGCGCTGGAGCTTGCATACTTTGTCAGCATTCTTAGGATCGACAAAACCTTCCGGCTGCATCATATACAATTCTTCCTTAAGGAAGCCGTTAAGGAATGCCGTTTTGACGTCCATTTGCCATATTTCATAATCGTAGAATGCGGCAATTGCTAACATGATTCGGACGGACTTCAGCTTCGCTACGGGTGAGAAGGTCTCATCGTAGTCAACTCCTTGAACTTGTCGATAACCCTTAGCGACAAGTCGAGCTTTATAGATGGTAACATTTCCATCCGCGTCCGTCTTCTTCTTAAAGATCCATTTATTTTCTATCGCTCGCCGATCATCGGGCAAGTCTGTCAAAGTCCACACTTTGTTTTCATACATGGATCCTATCTCGGATTGCATGGCTTCAAGCCATTTGTTGGAATCTGGACCCGCCATTGCTTCTTCATAGTTCGAAGGTTCACCGTTGTCCAACAACATGATTTCCAGGACAGGGTTGCCGTACCACTCTGGTGCGGAACGTGTCCTTGTGGACCTACGAAGTTCAGTGGTAACTTGATCATGATCGTCATCATTAACTTCCTCTCTAGTCGGTGCAGGCACCACAGAAACATTTTCTTGTGCTGCGCTACTTTCTGGTTCGAGAGGGGTCATCTCATCAAGTTCCACTTTCCTCCCACTTACTTCTTTCGAGAGAAACTCTTTCTCCAGAAAGGACCCGTTCTTGGCAACGAAGATCTTGCCTTCGGATCTGAGGTAGAAGGTATACCCAATGGTTTCCTTAGGGTATCCTATGAAGACGCATTTTTCCGACTTGGGTTCGAGCTTTTCAGGTTGAAGTTTCTTGACATAAGCATCGCATCCCCAAACTTTAAGAAACGACAGCTTAGGTTTCTTTCCAAACCATAATTCATACGGTGTCGTCTCAACGGATTTCGACGGAGCCCTATTTAAAGTGAATGCGGCAGTCTCTAAAGCATAACCCCAGAATGATAGCGGTAGATCGGTAAGAGACATCATAGATCGCACCATATCCAATAGAGTGCGATTACGACGTTCGGACACACCATTACGCTGAGGTGTTCCAGGCGGCGTGAGTTGTGAAACAATTCCACATTTCCTTAAGTGTGTGCCAAATTCGTGACTCAAATATTCCCCTCCACGATCTGATCGTAAGAACTTTATTTTCCTGTCACGTTGATTCTCAACCTCACTCTGAAATTCCTTGAACTTTTCAAAGGTCTCAGACTTGTGTTTCATTAAGTAGACATACCCATATCTACTCAAGTCATCAGTGAGGGTGAGAACATAACGATAGCCACCGCGAGCCTCAACGCTCATTGGACCGCACACATCAGTATGTATGATTTCCAATAAGTTGGTTGCTCGCTCCACTGTTCCGGAGAACGGAGTCTTGGTCATTTTGCCCATGAGGCATGGTTCGCACGTGTCAAATGATTCATAATCAAGAGACTCCAAAAGTCCATCTGCATGGAGTTTCTTCATGCGTTTGACACCAATGTGACCAAGGCGGCAGTGCCACAAGTATGTGGGACTATCATTATCAACCTTACATTTCTTGGCATTCACACTATGAATATGTGTAACATCACGTTCGAGATTCATTAAGAATAAACCATTGACCAGCGGGGCATGACCATAAAACATATCTCTCATATAAATAGAACAACCATTATTCTCGGATTTAAATGAGTAGCCATCTCGCATTAAACGAGATCCAGATACAATGTTCATGCTCAAAGCTGGCACTAAATAACAATTATTGAGGTTTAAAACTAGTCCCGTAGGTAAATGTAGAGGTAGCGTGCCGACGGCGATCACATCGACCTTGGAACCATTCCCGACGCGCATCGTCACCTCGTCCTTCGCCAGTCTCCGCTTATTCCGCAGCTCCTGCTTTGAGTTACAAATATGAGCAACCGCACCGGTATCAAATACCCAGGAGCTACTACGAGCGCTGGTTAGGTACACATCTATAACATGTATATCACATATACCTTTGGTATTGCCGGCCTTCTTATCCGCTAAGTACTTGGGGCAGTTCCGCTTCCAGTGACCGTTTCCCTTGCAATAAAAGCACTCAGTCTCAGGCTTGGGTCCATTCTTTGTCTTCTTCCCGGCAGCTTGCTTACCGGGCGCGGCAACTCCCTTGCCGTCTTTCTTGAAGTTCTTCTTACCCTTGCCTTTCTTGAACTTAGTGGTTTTATTCACCATCAACACTTGATGTTCCTTTTTGATCTCCACCTCCGCTGATTTCAGCATTGAATATACCTCAGGAATGGTCTTTTCCATCCCCTGCATATTGAAGTTCATCACAAAGCTCTTGTAGCTAGGTGGGAGCGACTGAAGGATTCTGTCAACGACCGCGTCATCCGGGAGATTAACTCCCAGCTGAGACAAGCGGTTGTGCAACCCAGACATTTTGAGTATGTGTTCGCTGACGGAACTATTCTCCTCCATCTTACAACTGTAGAACTTGTCGGAGACTTCATATCTCTCGACCCGGGCATGAGCTTGGAAAACCATTTTCAGCTCTTGGAACATCTCATATGCTCCGTGCTGCTCAAAACGCTTTTGGAGCCCCGGTTCTAAGCTGTAAAGCATGCCGCACTGAACCAGGGAGTAATCATCACTACGTGACTGCCAGGCGTTCAGAACGTCTTGAGTTGCTGGGAAAACAGGTGCATCACCTAGCGGTGCTTCAAGGACATATGCTTTCTTGGCAGCTATGAGGATAATCCTCAGGTTACGGACCCAGTCCGTGTAGTTGCTACCATCGTCTTTCAGCTTGGTTTTCTCTAGGAACGCGTTGAAGTTGAGGGCAACATTAGCGTGGGCCATTTGATCTACAAGACATATTGTAAAGGTTTTTAGACTAAGTTCATGATAATTAAGTTCATCTAATCAAATTATTAACGAACTCCCACTCAGACAGACATCCCTCTAGTCATCTAAGTGATACATGATCCGAGTCAACTAGGCCGTGTCCGATCATCACGTGAGACGGACTAGTCATCATCGGTGAACATCTTCATGTTGATCGTATCTGCTATACGACTCATGTTCGACCTTTCGGTCTCTTGTGTTCCGAGGCCATGTCTGTACATGCTAGGCTCGTCAAGTCAACCTAAGTGTATTGCGTGTGTAAATCTGGCTTACACCCGTTGTATGCGAACGTTAGAACCTATCACACCCGATCATCACGTGGTGCTTCGGAACAACGAACCTTCGCAACGGTGCACAGTTAGGGGGAACACTTTCTTGAAATTTTAGCGAGGGATCATCTTATTTATGCTACCGTCGTTCTAAGCAAATAAGATGTAAAACATGATAAACATCACATGCAATCAAATAGTGACATGATATGGCCAATATCATTTTGCTCCTTTTGATCTCCATCTTCGGGGCGCCATGTTCATCATCGTCACCGGCATGACACCATGATCTCCATCATCGTGTCTTCATGAAGTTGTCTCGCCAACTATTACTTCTACTACTATGGCTAACGGTTAGCAATAAAGTAAAGTAATTACATGACGTTCCAGTTGACACGCAGGTCATAAATAAATTAAGACAACTCCTATGGCTCCTGCCGGTTGTCATACTCATCGACATGCAAGTCGTGATTCCTATTACAAGAACATGATCAATCTCATACATCACATATATCATTCATCACATCCTTCTGGCCATATCACATCACATGACACTTGCTGCAAAAACAAGTTAGACGTCCTCTAATTGTTGTTGCAAACTTTTACGTGGCTGCTATAGGTTTCTAGCAAGAACGATTCTTACCTACGCCAAAACCACAACGTGATATGCCAATTTCTATTTACCCTTCATAAGGACCCTTTTCATCGAATCCGATCCGACTAAAGTGGGAGAGACAGACACCCGCTAGCCACCTTATGCAACTAGTGCATGTCAGTCGGTGGAACCTGTCTCACGTAAGCGTACGTGTAAGGTCGGTCCGGGCCGCTTCATCCCACGATGCCGCCGAATCAAGATAAGACTAGTAACGGCAAGTAAATTGACAAAATCAACGCCCACAACAACTTGTGTTCTACTCGTGCATAGAAACTACGCATAGACCTAGCTCATGATGCCACTGTTGGGGATCGTAGCAGAAATTAAAATTTTCTACGCATCACCAAGATCAATCTATGGAGTTTACTAGCAACGAGAGGGGAGGAGTGCATCTACATACCCTTGTAGATCGCGAGCGGAAGCGTTCAAGAGAACGGGGTTGATGGAGTCGTACTCGTCGTGATCCAAATCACCGATGATCCAAGCGCCGAACGGACGGCACCTCCGCGTTCAACACACGTACGGAGCGGTGACGTCTCCCACGCCTTGATCCAGCAAGGAGGAGGGAGAGGTTGAGGAAGAAGGCTCCAACAGCAGCACGACGGCGTGGTGGTGGTGGAGTGACAGTTCTCCGGCAGGGCTTCGCCAAGCACACGCGGAGGAGGAGAGGTGTTGGGGAGGGGAGGGGCTGCGCCTTGGATGTGGTGCTGCAGCCCTCCCCTCACCCCTCTATTTATAGGGAGAAGGGGGAAGGGGGCCGGCCCCTCTAGATGGGATCTAGAGGGGGGGCGGCGGCCAAGGGGGAGGTGGCTTGCCCCCCAAGCAAGGGGGCGCCCCCCTTTAGGGTTTCCCCCAAACCCTAGGCGCATGGGCCCTAGGGGGTTGGCGCCCAGCCCACTAAGGGCTGGTTCCCTTCCACCTACAGCCCATAAGGCCCTCCGGGGCAGGTGGACCCTCCCGGTGGACCCCCGGAACCCCTCCGGTGGTCCCGGTACAATACCGGTATACCCCCGAATATTTCCGGTGACCGTATGGTGACTTCCCATATATAAATCTTTACCTCCGGACCATTCCGGAACTCCTCGTGACGTCCGGGATCTCATCCGGGACTCCGAACAACATTCGGTAATCACATACAAACCTTCCTTATAACCCTAGCGTCATCGAACCTTAAGTGTGTAGACCCTACGGGTTCGGGAATCATGCAGACATGACCGAGACACCTCTCTAGCCAATAACCAACAGCGGGATCTGGATACCCATGTTGGCTCCCACATGTTCCACGATGATCTCATCGGATGAACCACGATGTCGAGGATTCAAGCAATCCCGTATACAATTCCCTTTGTCAATCGGTACGTTACTTGCCCGAGATTCGATCGTCGGTATCCCAATACCTCGTTCAATCTCGTTACCGGCAAGTCACTTTACTCGTTCCGTAATGCATGATCCCGTGACTAACTACTTAGTCACATTGAGCTCATTATGATGATGCAATACCGAGTGGGCCCAGAGATACCTCTCCGTCATACGGAGTGACAAATCCCAGTCTCGATCCGAGCCAACCCAACAGACACTTTCGGAGATACCTGTAGTGCACCTTTATAGCCACCCAGTTACGTTGTGACGTTTGGTACACCCAAAGCATTCCTACGGTATCCGGGAGTTGCACGATCTCATGGTCTAAGGAAATGATACTTGACATTAGAAAAGCTTTAGCAAACGAACTACACGATCTAGTGCTATGCTTAGGATTGGGTCTTGTCCATCACATCATTCTCCTAATGATGTGATCCCGTTATCAATGACATCCAATGTCCATGGTCAGGAAACCGTCATCATCTATTGATCAACGAGCTAGTCAACTAGAGGCTCACTAGGGACATGTTATGGTCTATGTATTCACATATGTATTACGATTTCTGGATAACACAATTAAAGCATGAACAATAGACAATTATCATGAACAAGGAAATATAATAATAACCATTTTATTATTGCCTCTAGGGCATATTTCCAACAGTTTCATACCCTACAAATAATGTCTTCTTATGTTCTCCGCTAGATAGGAACTTTGGAGTGATTCTTCATCGCACTTTGAGGGGTGGTTATATGATCCAATTATATTAGCACTGTTGAGAGATTGCACTAACGAAAGTACGGACCCTAGGCCTCATTTTAATGCATTGCAATACCGTTTGTGCTCCGTTTTATCAATTGCTACCTTGCTGTTTTTTATTTTTCCTATTACAAAAATCAATATCTACTATCATTAATACACTTGTATCACGATCTCTTCGCCGAACTAGTGCACCTATACAAATTACCATTGTATTTGGTGTGTTGGGGACACAAGAGACTTTTTATTATTTGGTTGCAGGGTTGTTTGGAGAGACCATCTTCATCCTACGCCTCCCGCGGATTGATAAACCTTAGGTCATCCACTTGAGGGAAAATTGCTACTGTCCTACCAAACTCTGTGCTTGGAGGCCCAACACGTGTCTACAAGAATATAGTTGCGTAGTATACATCGAGCTCTTTTCTGGCGCCGTTGCCGGGGAGGTGAGTGCATGAAGGTATATCTTTAGATCTTGCAATTGAATCTTTTAGTTTCTTGTTTATCACTAGTTTGGTTTATAATATAAAACTGCAAAAAAATGGAATTGAGGTTGCATCATATTATTGATCATCCTTATAATATCTTTCTTGACAATGATGGTTCGGAAAATTGTGCTCAATTGTTAGAAGAAAAGTCAATAAAAGGTTTGGCACAAAATATTTGAATGATGAGCATGGTTGCAATGTTGCTAGTATGAATTATTTGAATATCCAAAATGCTAATGATGATTGCACAAGTCATGGAAAAATGTTTCTTATAAGCATGTCAATTTTTGTGGAGTGCATAAAGTTTGTGAAGACGTGCCCTATAGGGAAGATAGATTTTGCAAGAAGCATAAACATGCTAGAACCAATTCTTTGCTCAAAGTGATAGATGAATTTGCTACCAGATTATGTTCTCTTTGACCTATTACTTGTGAACTTTGCAATAAGGTTGGTCATGTTAATTTCCAATGCAAACTCTTTCATGATCGAGTTGTCTCCAAATATTGCAATAACTTAATCACCCTAGAACTTTATAATGAACTAGTTGTTTTGAAGTATTCATTCTCAGGGACGACATTGAAACTAAACTAAAAAATATCTATATGTTTTGCATGGTAAATTGCAACGAGAATGCTTATATCGCCAACTATAGAAATATGGGAAAACCAACAGATATAAAAGGAATACTAATGAAAGGGTAAAGATTTCCACTTTCCCTCCCATTATCTCTCATGATGAAACAGGTGACGAGGAGATCTCTATTCAACCGATCTCATCAATAAGAAGCTTGAAAAAATTAATTAGACCCACACATGATGAGGTGAAGAAGAAGAAAAGAAGAAGAAAGAATATAGGTAAGAAGGTATCTCTCCCAAATAATGTCGCTCCTATTATTGCTGTGCCTCATGAAAATGAATCAAAAATAATTGTGGAGGATGATGCGCTTGATGATGATATTGCTTCTATGTCTTATGGCACAATGTCCGAGAGCACTATTGATAATGATTTTGTTATGCCTATTGCTTGTTGTGATAATTATTATTGGGAAGATAATGATACTTCTTACAATCTTGGAAATCTTTTTGGCACCAACTTGGGAAAATATGATGATAGCAATTGGTATACCGTTGGTGCTATTCATACTTTTAATGATGAGAGTGATTATGCTAATTATATGCCAAGCAACAAGCTTGGGGATGCTATGTTTGATGATAATGACATGTTTGAGAATTTATTTGCTGCAATTAACGTTTGTCCCAAGCTTGGGGATCCTATGTTTAATGAAGATGATCTTTTTAGTCCCCTTACTTTGAATGATCAAATTTGCTATGACAATTGCATGCCTCCCTCTCATGGTGGTTATTGTGATGATACTTATGTTATAAAAAGTAGTGATAATTATTGTCATAATTTTGAATATCCTTTTACTGAACATTACTCTTTTAATGTGGGAACAATTTATAGTATTCGAGTTTCCTATGATACTCCCACTATTATGAATGAGAATAAAATTGCTTATATGGAGAGTAATAAATTTTCTATGCTTTTGGATCATGAAAATAATGCTTTGTGTGATGGTTATATTGGTGAATCTATTCATGATGCTACTGAAAATTATTATGAGAGAGGAACTTATGATTAATGATGCTCTCTTTATGTTTCAATTCTTATCCTTTATGCGGGCATCATTGAAATCATCATGCCTAGCTAAAAGGCATTAAAGATAAAAGCGCCTGTTGGGAGACAACCCAACACTTTTACCTATTGTTTTTGTGTGCTCACATGATTATGCTACTGTAGTAATCATGTTTTATTGGTTTTGTTTCAATAAAGTGCCAGGTAAAGCCTTTGGGATAGTGTGGATGATAGTTGACTTGAATCTGTGCAAAAACAGAAACTTTTGCGTCTAGTGCAGAAATTCTTATATTTTACTGGAACATGGAAAAATTCTGAAATTTTTACAGGTGATAGATATACAAATTCCCTACGTTGTCCTAATTTTTAAGAATTTTTGGAGTAGCAGAAATATGGTTGGAGTACAGATTACTATAGACTGTTATGTTTTTGACATTTCAATGCATAGTTTGCTTCTTTTCTAGTTTCTATGGCTTATATTGCTCGATATAAATTGTGGAAATGATATGCTACAGCAGGCATTGTGTGGAAACAACTATGAATCTTGTATTTGACAGTACCAAAGTGAAATGGTTTGCTCTTTATCATACTAACCTATCTCACGAAGTTCCGTTAAGTTTTGTGTGACTAAAGCTTTAAAGTTTTGGGTGAGATGTCGATATGAGGAGAATAAGGAGTTACAAGACCCTAAGCTTGGGTATTCCCAAGGCATCCCAAGGTAATATTCAAGGAAGATCCAAGCAACTAAGCTTGGGGATGCCCCGGAAGGCATCCCCTCTTTCGTCTCCAACATTATCGGTAACCTCACTTGGAGCTATGTTTTCATTCGTCACATGATATCTGTTTTGCTTGGAGTGTCATTTTATTTTGTTAGAATTTGCTTGCTGTTATTTAGAATAATGTTTTTCATCTTTTATTTCAATAAAAAATTCAAGTATAGCCTTTGCCATGCTTATCTTGCAAGTATATGAATTGCTGTTTCAGAACAGAAAATTTATCGATGTTTTAAAAATTCCCTAGAAAAGTCAGAATGTGATAAAATGCTGAAACTTTTTGCAAAATATGCTCTGATAAATTTTCTACAGTGTGGTAAATTTTCATAATCTTTGGAGTTTATGAAGTATTGATACTCTTGCATTGTTTACAGACTGTACTATTTTGGCAGATTGCTGTTATGTTTGCATTGTTTGCATATGTTTGCTTCTTTAATGATTCTATTTGAGGATAGCAGTACTAAATATGCAGAGGCATTTAGTATGCAATGTTGAATAATAACTTTAGTGATTTGCTACAGTAGAGAATGATAAGATTTTTGCATTGGTTTATACTAACTTATCTCACGAGTTCTTGTTGAGTTTGGTGTGGATGAAGCTTTTGAGATTTAGGAAAACCGTGATATGAGAGGAATTAAGGAGACACAAAAACTCAAGCTTGGGGATGCCCAAGGCATCCCAAGATAATATTTCAAGAAGTCTCAAGCATCTAAGCTTGGGGATGCCCCGGTAGGCATGCATCCCACCTTTCTTCATCAACAATTATCGGTTAGTATCGGTGGAGCCTAAGTTTTTGCTTCTTCACATGATGTGTGCTATTCTTAGAATGTCATTTTTTTTGTTTTTGCTTGATGTTTTAATAAAACATTTAGATCTGAAAGTTTTTGAGTAAGAGAGAGTCCTCAAATAGCTACCTATTTACTTAACTACTCGCTTGATCTTCACTTATATCTTTTTGGAGTAGTTTGTCATTCGCTCTAGTGCTTCACTTATATCTTTTTGAGCACGGTGTGCTTTAATATTTTGAAGAAATTCTCTATTGCTTCACTTAAATTAATTTGAGAGAAAGAAATATTATGCTCATGATCTTCACTTATATTTGTTTGAGCTTATCAAAAGCAACACATGAAAATTAGTTCCAAAGTGATAGATATCCAAGAAGGATAAAATAAAAACTTTCATGAAGATCATTGGACAAAATAAAATTGATTCCTCATAATAGTTTTGAGATATGATGATGTGATATGTGAGTCATGTTGATGAGTAATTATGCTTTAGTAAGAATATTGGTGTTAAGGTTTGTGATTCCCTATGCAAGCACTAAAGTCAACAGCTGTGCAATGAAATTACATCCTACTTGTGGTGCATTATTCGGTGTTAATTATGCTCAATGCTCGCTTATGAGACTATTCATTTCTTGGTTGGTCGCTTCTCAATCTTTTGCTAGTCTTCATTTTGCACTAAGTATGATCACTACTTTTGCATCCAAAGTCCTTTAAACCAGTTTTGCCACATGAGTCCACCATACCTACCTATATGCGGTATTCTTTTGCTGTTCTAAGCAAATTTGTATGTGCCATCTCTAATTTTCAAAAAAAAAATCTCTTTTGTGTGCTCGTACCGCTCACGAGGCGGTGAGGGGTGGCCGATATTTTCCATGCTAGATGTGTTATTCTCACAATGAGTGTTTATTCACGTGTCATTGCATGAGAGTAAGGCAAAGGTATTAGGGATGCCCAGTCCCGAAATGAAAAATGAATTTACTATATGTTGTCAAATAATAAATTCCTTGGAAAGTGTTGGTATGGAAGGCACCCGTGGATACGGTTGGTCATGGAAAGTGAAAGTATGGTGGAAAAAGGAATAAACTTTATTTTCTGTTTGGGAACCGCCTATGATATATCTAGCATGGAAAGTGTTGGGAGCTCTAAGTCATTTTAGTTGGTGGGAAAAGTATGCCTCTCAAAATGTTTTTATCTCTGAATTTTTGCTTTGAGCTCTGGCACCTCTACAAATCCCTATTTCCCTCTGCGAAGGGCCTTTCTTTTACTTTATGCAATTTCTGTTTTTAATTTGAGTCTCCATCTTCTCTTATAAAGCACCAACTAGGGGCACTATGATCATACTTGAGCATTGGGTGTAGCTAATATGCGAGTGTGTTTCATGAATGGATCAATGATTGAGCATGATGGGCTCGGGATAACTTATTGTAGCGTTGATATTTTGAAAGACATGGCTGCTTGTTGGCATGCTTGAGTATTTAAGTCCTAATGTCAAAACTAGACTATTGCTTTGAACCATATAAAAGTCCAAATGTCCATGCTATAAAGAAAAGAATATGAGATGACATGTTAGGCAGCATTCCACATCAAAAATTCTGTTTTTATCATTTACCTACTCGAGGACGAGCAGGAATAAAGCTTGGGGATGCTGATACGTCTCCAACGTATCTATAATGTTTGATTGTTCCATGTTGTTATATTATCATTCTTGGATGTTTTACAATCATTTTATAGCTACTTTATATCATTTTTTGCGACTAACCTATTGCCCAGTGCCCAGTGCCAGTTGCTGTTTTTTACATCACAGGAAATCAATATCAAATGGAGTCCAAACACCGCGAAACTTTTTGTGGATTTTTTATGGACCAGAAGACTACCAGTGGGCCAGAGAAGCACCTGGGTGGTGCCCCGAGGGAGGCACAACCCCCAAGGGCATGCTTGGCGGCCCAGGTGGGTTGTTCCCACCTCGGTGGCCTCCCGCACCCCCTCTTTACCCTATAAATTCCCAAATATTCCAAAAACCCTCAGGGTTAACCTAGATCAGAAGTTCCGCCACTGCAAGGCTCTGTAGCCACCAAAAACCAATCTAGACTCCGTTCCGGCACCCTGCCGGAGGGGGGAATCATCACCGATGGACATCTCCATCATCCCGATGGCCACCATGATGAGGAGGGAGTAGTCCACCCTCGGGGCTGAGGATTTGTACCAGTAGCTATGTGTTTAATCTCTCTCTCTCTCTCTCTCTCTCTCGTGTTCTTGAGATGTCACGATCTTGATGTATCGTGAGCTTTGTTAATATAGTCGGATCATATGGTGTTTTCCCTTCTCCATCTTGTTGTGAATTGAGTTTTCCCTTTGAGATTTTGTTTTATCGGATTGAATACTTTTATGGATTTGAGAGCACTTGATATATGTCTTGCATATGAATACTCATGGTGACAATGGGGTGTCGTATTGATTCACTTGATATATGTTTTGGAACTCAACTCACGGATTCCCGAGGTGACATTGCGGTAATCTACGCATAGGGGTTGATGCACGTTCTTGTCTTTGTTTCTCTTGTAGAAATCTTGGGGCACTCTTTGAGGTTCTTTGTGTTGGATTGAGTATTATGAATCTGAAATTATTTGGTGTTATTTTAGTACTAACTCTTGGATAGATCGATCGGAAAGAATATCTTCAAGGTGGTTTCATACCCTACAAATAATTTCTTCTTATGTTTTCTGCTAGATAGGAACTTTGGAGTGATTCTTCATCGCACTTTGAGGGGTGGTTATATGATCCAGTTATATTAGCACTGTTGAGATATTGCACTAGCGAAAGTATGAACCCTAGGCCTCATTTTAAAGCATTGCAATACCGTTTGTGCTCCGTTTTATCAATTGCTACCTTGCTGTTTTCTATTGTTCCTATTACAAAAATCAATACCTACTATCATTACTACACTTGTATCACCTTGAAGAAGAAACCAGGCAACAAGCTGAGCCAGTAGTCATGCCTCTAGTTATAGGCCAAGAAACAGATGTGATGGATATCTTTCTGAACCAAAATGACGAAGAGAATGTCGTTCCCGGGCAGCAAGACCCTGAAGAAGTGGTTGAGAAAGATATTGAAGTAGAGAAGGCTGTTTCTTCGCCTCTGAAGGATATGCAAGTTGAGCCCTACGGATTCATCAAGGACGATGATAAGGTTGAGGGAGAGCAAGTTTCTTCCCGAGGAAATAACACCCCGGTCTCCTCATCTGGTGCCCCCTCCCAAATGGAGGTTGATCACGCTCCTGGTCCTTTGGCTTCACAGCTAGAACAGGAAGAAAAGAAAGATGAAGAGACCATAGCTCACGAACAAGAAGTACCAGCAGTTGCACCACAAGTTTTGCCTCAGCAAACCGAAGGAGAAGCTGTAGTGACCCAAGTGACTGAAGAAGTTGTCATGCCTCCTACTATTAAGAGTTCACTAAAAGAAAAGGCCCTAGTGCCTGAGAATAAGAAAGCCGCTGAAGGAGTTCCAGCGAAGGAAATTGAAGTTCAGACGAGTGCCCTGATGCCATCAGCTCCAGAGAAAGCAAAAGGCCTCTTGCTCCATTAAAGTCAATCGATGAGAATGTGCCAGTTTCTCATGATGTTCAGTCGATGGAAATTAGTGATGAAGAAAATCGAAAAAATCCCCAGGAATCATTTCCGCTATTTCCAGCTGAGTAAGACCCCAATGGCCTTGCATTTAATGAACAACTTCATTTCTCGAAGCTAGAATTCTTTGGGGTCAGCCCTTACGAAGGAGAAAAAACTTCTCTGCCACCAAGGTTCTGGACTGGGGAACAAGCTGTCTATTATGCTTGGATCTTGTTTGGCAAGAACAGGATTTTCAATCACAAGATATTAAATTTCGCTGAGCTCGAGGAAATGCTCTGTTTCCTCCCTGCAATCGAAAATATTGAACATGCCCTCCTGAAAGGATTCATGCGCTTCAATCATGTCTGGAACAGAGAGATTATCCTTCAATTTTATGCCACACTATATATCTCAGGAGAACTTGGAAATACCTCATCCTGGACTCTTGAATGGATGACTGGCAGAGAAAGGATCAAATGTTCGACACACTTTTTGGCCATGATAAATCTTCCACAATATGAGTTTGAGAAGGATAGAGAGCACATGCTGCATTACTGGGAAGTGTCCAAAGCACAACTCCAGATTTTGATGGATCCCACCATGGTTGGTGACGAATGCATTGATGTTGATCCAAAGAAGTTGGGCTATGACAACAAAGTGCTATTCACATTCTGTGCAATACTCTCACGCCAACGAATAGACCGAATTCCATCAAAGGCATTGTGGGAAATGCACTTCTGGCCATGTCTCAAGGAATTAAGTTTGATATTACTGGCATTTTCTTTCGAAACCTCGCATGTGTAGCTTACAACCCTCAATCACTGAAACCTTGTGCTCCATGGATCATGTTCGCGATCGAGCAGCTCACCAATCAGAAATTCTTCTAGACTTATATTCCGAAGATATTCGTGTCACCAGTTCACGATACTCTGTGCATTGTGAAGGATTTTGGAAAAGGGAAGGAACCTGTTGATACTGCTGTAAATGCATCTGTGTCTGAAAATGCACCAAAGATCAAGAAAGCTAGGGTTGTAATCCATCATGAGGAAAATCCATCTCTTTATGATACTTGCATTCGCACATAGCAGACACTGGAAAGCCACATTAAGCTGGATAGAAAGGAAAAGCTAGAGTTAATAATTTAGCTGAAGTTGCTTCATAATTATACTCGCCAAATTCTTCTGCATTCCTGATGATGACAACGGTGTAGATGCCGTTGCCATCGACACGGTGAAAGTTAAGGTGGTGTGGGATATGCTGGAGAGCTTCGACTTTGATAAGAACGAAAATGCTCGAGAAATCACTGCCATGAAGGCAAGCATGTTCAACTCGGAGCAAGCTAGCAAAGCCGGTGACGGTTGCTGCCACTCCCCTCTAGTTCCAAAGCTCGAGAGGCATCTTTTCATGGGATAGGGTGACAACATGGCAGAAGGAGAAGGAGAACACGTTATCCCCTGCATTGTGAGGTAGGATCCAAACCGTGCGATCCCCCACAGCAAGCGGACTAGCACGCATGGCAGCAACCTGCTCTGACTTACGCTGGAATACGACAAATACAGTGCCCACAACACAACCGGCAAACTGGACAACTGTGATGTTGAGGCACTGGCGGAACACACGCTTGAGCCAAGGAAGAAAAGCAGCCTTAGGAAGAGTGACGGGGGCGCCGGTGGTTCTCGGCCCCCTCTCAGTAGAGGAGCGCTCTGTCAAGGGGGGCTCAACTGTCCTTGGCCAGAGCGAGGGCATGGCTGATAGGGCGTTTCGGGCTCTGCTCCACCCGCAACTCGCCTCTATTGAGGACTGCCTCAACATGCTCAAGATCTCTGTCAAGCCCAAGCTCGCTGAAGGGGCCGTCTTCTCTCTTCCCATGGTGGCGCAGCTCGCCCACGAGGATGAGGTTCGCATGTGCCTTCACTCTCCGCTTCTGACGGCAGGGGTGCGCAAGCCGTGCGTCTCCATCTCCTTCGATCCTCAAGAGATGTGTTTCTCCTCCAAGCTGGAGCTGGGCAACTGCCGGGTCACCTCAGGGGCAATCCTAATGCGCCCGGTGGCTATTGATGATGGCTACTTCCCCTGCTTTAACTACCTTGCGGAGGCGGCGGCGTGGGAGAGCTGCCGTTCACTCCTCTTCAAATTTTGGCCAAAGATGGTGGATGGGTGTTGGTGCAATATCTGCCTACCTTGCCTACCTTGTTTTTTTGGAGATTATTGACACAAACAGGTATGGACTAATTTGTTTGCTAGCTAGTGTATATAGAGAGAAAAAATCCATGCACAACCGAAGATAATGTTGTCTCTGGTGCTAAGTTCGAGGAGCTTTACCAAAGTACATCTGTATTACAGAGAAGAACGATCTATATTTGATGAAGTTTTATAGTCGAGGAGATTGATGTGAAGGAATCGACCCCTCGAAAGTTTAGTGCTGAAGCAAAGCTTTTAATTCGGTATTGTCGTCCGAAGAAATTGACTGGAACGATGGAAGTCGAAGACAAAGAAGACGTAGTATTCATTTCGTTGTTCTTCTTTCATTCAATTGAGTCATAGGACCTCCATACTATTAAGAGGTGTATAGGTTCTGAATGCTTAGATCCGCTGTGATGCTTAGCCAAAACCTATGAAAGTTGCGAGAGAAATCTCTTTGTGTTACGAGCACATACTTGTCAGCAAGAGACTGTGATATTCTTCGATGCAAAAGATTTGTCTCAGACCGAGGAGTTAGCGTTACTTTCTCTGCAAGCAATGTTACCCTTGTGCTCAAATCCAACCGTTGGACTCGTGTCGTTCGGCCATTGGCTGATCCCAATGTCTAATTTGGTCATTTCCCATCTGGGAAGGCTGCGGCTATAAATAGCCACCCCGCTCCAACATTGTCCGTTGGTGATCTGCTTGAGATTTATGAGCAGATTGATTTGAGCAACCCCTCTCTGAGTGATTTGAGTTTCAGATCCACCGAGAGAAAATCAAGAGCCCAAACTTAGACAGTGGTTTAGCATCGCAGTAGTTCTGAGTGAGAGTTCTTGTACCTATTACTCTTGAGAGCTGCGCACTCTCTAGACGGATAGGTTTTAGATCGAGTGTTGAAGAGTTGTTGTCTTCACTAAGCTAGATCTTCAACAACCAAGAGTGATTGTGGTTCGCGAAGGTCGACCGAAGGTTTGGAGATTGCCGACAAGGATCTACCACGAGTGAAATCAACCTGAGTCTGATCAGCTCTCCGTTGAAGGAGAATACGGTGAAGAGAATTTATCTTCCGTGTTAATTCACAACCCCTCCAACCAGACGTAGCCCTTTATTAGAAGGGTGAACTAGTCTACCAAATCTTTCTATCGCCATCAAGCACCACTGGTTATATTTTCTTCATTGCATTACCTTCGGCAGTCATTATGTGTGCTCTGTGATGATAGATGTCTAATATGTTACCCTCTGCTGCTTATCTTTCAATTTATCTCTCGCAGAGTTCATTGTCATTCATAGCCTGTATTGTTGTCCTACATAATTATCCATCTCAGCTCTACTCCGGTTTTCAATCATGTTTTTAGTTCTATTGGCATGTTGTATTACCATCATCATTAAGGCCATTGTATCCTATGCTCGAATCATTATCGCATCTTACCTTGAAGGTTTTGTTCCTCAGTAGCGAGCTTATTGCACCCGTATCTACCGATCTTTAATTCCGCTGCTGTGATTGGGATCAGTTTTAGTAATTTCAAAAGAAATTTTGAATCTCCCATTCACCCCCTCTGGTCGATATACTCTCGGCCCTAACAATGGGGGCCTTTGCCCTCGCACAATGTCGTTGCTGCCTGTGGTGGACAAAAAATACCCGCCCAAGCCCAATGAGCTTGTCAGCTTGCTGCTTGTTGGTGGGCCCTTGCTTTCCCTTGCAGGGGGGACATCTTCTCTGCTGACAGCAAGTTCCCAGCCCATGACCACCTAAGGGCCCAACAAGTGCTCTGATAACCCACAAGTATAGGGGATCGCAACAGTTTTCGAGGGTAGAGTATTCAACCCAAATTTATTGATTCGACATAAGGGGAGCCAAAGAGTATTCTCGAGTATTAGCAGCCGAGTTCTCATTTCAATCACACCTGAAAGACTTAATATCTGCAGCAACATATTTAGTAGCAAAGTAGTATGGAAGTAACGGTAACAGTGACAAAAGTAACAGTAGCACTTTGTAGCAATTGTAACAGTGGCAATGGAAATGTAACAAAGCAAAGATCAATATGAAACGAGCTCGTAGGCAATGGATCCATGATGGATAATTATGTTGGGTGGCATTCATCTGGCAATAGTTATAACATAGGGTGACACAGAACTAAGCTCCAATTCATCAATATAATGTAGGCATGTATTCCGAATATAGTCATACGTGCTTATGGAAAAGAACTTGCATGACATATTTTATCCTACCCTCCCGTGGCAGCGGGGTTGATACGTCCATTCTACATCATGTTTTCTTACTGTTATTTATAATGTTTATATCCATAATAATGCTTTTTGGAGTAATTCTAATGCTTTTTCTCTCATAATTTGCATGGAACACACCAAGAGGGAGAATTCCAGCAGCTGGAAATCTGGACCTGGAAATGCTATGTCAGGCCACCTATTATGCACAACTCCAAATAAGCTGAAACTTCACGGAGATTTTTTATGGATTATTTCAGAAATACTGGAGCCAATAAACACCATAGGGGGGCACCAGGTGGGCACAACCCACCTGGCGCACCCTAGTGGGTTGTGGCCTCCTCGGCCCACCTCCGGTGCCCATCTTCTGGTACATAAGTCATTTTGACCTAGAAAAATAATAAGGAGAAGGCTTTCGGGACGGAGTGCCGCCGTCTCGGGGCAGAACTTGGGTAGGAGCACTTTTGCCCTCCGGCGGAGCGATTCTGCCGGGGGAACTTCCCTCCCGAAGGGGGAAATCATCGTCATCATCATCACCAACAACTCTCTCATCTTGGGGAGGGCAATCTCCATCAACATCTTCAACAGTACCATCTCATCTCAAACCCTTGTTCATCTCTTGTATTCATTCTTGTTACCAGAACTATAGATGGGTGCTTGTGGGTGACTAGTAGTGTTGATTACATCTTGTAGTTGATTACTATATGGTTTATTTGGTGGAAGATTATATGTTCAGATCCATTATGCTATTTAATACTCCTCTGATCATGAACATGTTTATCATTTGTGAGTAGTTACTTTTGTTCTTGAGGTCACGGGAGAAATCATGTTGCAAGTAATCATGTGAACTTGATATGTGTTCGATATTTTGATGGTATGTATGTTGTGATTCCCTTAGTGGTTTCATGTGAACGTCGACTACATGACACTTCACCATATTTGGGCCTAAGGGAATGCATTGTGGAGTAGCAATAAGATGATGGGTTGCGAGAGTGACAGAAGCTTAAACCCCAGTTTATGCGCTATTCCGTAAGGGACCAATTGGATCCTAGAGTTTAATGCTATGGTTAGAATTTATTCTTAATACTTTTCTCGTAGTTGCGGATGCTTGCGGGAGGGTTAATCATAATTAAGAGGTTTGTTCAAGTAAGAACAACACCTAAGCACTGGTCCACCCACATATCAAATTATCAAAGTAGCGAACACAAATCAAACCAACATGATGAAAGTGACTAGATGAAATTCCTGTGTACCCTCAAGAACGCTTTGCTTATCATAAGAGACCGTTTTGGCCTGTCCTTTGCCTCAAAAGGATTGGGCTACCTTTCTGCATACTTGTTACTATTATCGTTACTTTCTCGTTACAAATTACCTTGCTATCAAACTACTCGCTACTTACAATTTCAGCACTTGCAGACATTACCATACTGAAAACTACTTGTCATTTCCTTCTGCTCCTCGTTGGGTTCGACACTCTTACTTATTGAAAAGAGCTACAATTGATCCCCTATACTTGTGGGTCATTAGGGCTATTTTCTGGCGTCGTTTCCGGGGAGTGAAGCGCCTTTGGTAAGTGGAATTTGGTAAGGAAACATTTATATAGCATGCTGAAATTTATTGTCACTTCTTACTATGGAAAACAATCCTTTGAGGGGTTTGTTCGGGGTATCTTCACCTCGTCCGGAACCACAATTATCTACCCCTCAACCTACTGCACCTACTGAAAATATTGAATATGAAATTCCTTCGGGTATGATAGAACAACTGCTAGCTAATCCTTACGCAGGAGATGGAACTGAACATCCTGATATGCACTTGATATATGTGGAACAAATTTGTGGATTGTTTCAGCTTGCAGGTTTACCTAGGGATCAAGTGATGAAAAAGGTTTTCCCTTTATCTTTTAAGGGAAAATCATTGGCATGGTATAGGCTATGCGATGATATTGGATCATGGAATTGGAATCGTTTGAAATTGGAGTTCCACCAAAAAAATCTATCATATGCATCTAGTTCATCGTGATCGGAATTATATATATATAATTTTTGTTTTGGCCTCGTGAAGGAGAAAGTATCGCTCTATCTTGGGGGAGGCTTAAGCCAATGTTATGTTCATGCCCCAATCATGAGCTCTCAAGAGAAATTATTATCCAGAATTTTTATGCTCGGCTTTCTCATAATGATCAAACCATGCTTGATATTTCTTGTGCTGGTTCATTCATGAAGAAGACTATTGAATTCCGGTGGGATCTTTTGGAAAGAATTAAACACAACTCTGAAGATTGGGAACTTGACGAAGGTAAAGAGTCAGGTATTAAACTTAAGTATGATTGTATTAAATCTTTTATGGATACCGATGCTTTTCAAAAGTTTAGCACTAAATATGGACTTGACTCTGAGATAGTAGCCTCCTTTTGTGAATCATTTGCTACTCATGTTGAACTCCCTAAAGAGAAGTGGTTTAAATATCACCCACCTATTAAAGATGAAATTAAAGAACCAGTACCAGTTAAAGAAGAAACTATACTTTATAATGTTGATCCAGTTGTTCCTTCTATTTATATTGAGAAACCACCTTTTCCTGTTAGGATAAAGGAACATGCTAAAATTTCAACTATGGTTAGCAAAAGATATATTAGAACACCTTAACCTGATGAACAAATTAAAGTAGAACCTAGCATAGCTATGGTTAAAGATCTCTTAGAAGAAGATATTGATGGGCATGTTATTTACTTCTGTGGAGAAGCTGCTAGAATTGCTAAACCCGATAGAAAAGATAAACATAGACCTGTTGTTGGCATGCCTGTTATTTCAGTTAAAATAGGAGATCACTGTTATCATGGTTTATGTGACATGGGTGCTAGTGTGAGTGCTATTCCTTACACTTTATATGAAGAAATTATGAAAGACATAGCACCTGCTGAGATAGAAGAAATAGATGTTACTATTAAACTTGCTAATAGAGACACAATATCACCAATTGGGATTGTTAGAGATGTTGAAGTCTTGTGTGGGAAAATAAAATACCCTACTGATTTTCTTGTTCTTGGTTCCCCACAAGATGACTTCTGTCCCATTATTTTTGGTAGACCTTTCTTGAACACAATTAATGCTAAGATAGATTGTAAGAAACAAACTGTCGGTGTTAGCTTTGGTGATAAGTCTCAGGAGTTTAATTTTTCCAAGTTTAGTAGAAATCTTCATGAAAAAGAATTGCCTATTAAGGATGAATTAATTGGTCTTGCTTCTATTGATGTGCCACCTATTGATCCTTTAGAACAATATTTGCTAGACCATGAAAATGACTTTCATATGCATGAGAGAAATGAAATAGATAAAAAATTTCTTTGAACAATGTCCTCTGCTTAAACACAATTTGCCTATTGAAACTCTAGGAGGTCCTCCTCCACCTAAGGGTGATCTTGTGTTTGAATTAAAACAATTTCCAGACACTTTGAAATATGCTTATCTTGATGAAAAGAAAATATATCTTGTTATTATCAGTGCTAACCTTTCAGAACGTGAAGAAGAAAGATTATTGAAAGTTCTAAGGAAGCACTGGGCTGCTATTGGATATACTCTTGATGATTTAAAGGGCATTAGTCCCACTCTATGTCAGCACAAAAATAATATGGAACCTGATGCTAAACCAGTTGTTGATCACCAACGTCGGTTAAATCCGAAGATGAAAGAGGTGGTAAGAACGGAAATATTAAAACTTCTGGAAGCACGTATAATCTATCCTATTGCTGATAGTAGATGGCTAAGTCTTGTTCATTGTGTCCCTAAGAAAGGAGGTATAACTGTGGTTCCTAATGATAAGAACGAACTTATTCCACAAAGAATTGTTATAGGCTATAGAATGGTAATTGATTTTAGAAAATTAAACAAAGCAACTAGAAAAGATCATTACCCTCTGCCTTTTATTGATCAAATGCTTGAAATATTATCTAAGCACACACACTTTTGCTTCCTTGATGGATATTCTGTCTTTTCACAAATACATGTATCTCAACCTGATCAAGAAAAGACCACTTTTACTTGTCCTTTTGGAACCTATGCTTATAGACGTATGCCTTTTGGTTTATGTAATGCACCTGCTACCTTTCAAAGGTGCATGATGGCTATATTCTCTGATTTTTTTGAAACGATTGTTGAGGTTTTCATGGATGACTTCCCTGTGTATGGGAAGTCTTTTGATGATTGTTTAAGCAATCTTGATCGAGTTTTGAAGAGATGTGAACAAACAAATCTTGTCTTGAATTGGGAGAAGTGCCACTTTATGGTGAATGAAGGCATTGTCTTGGGTAATAAAATTTCTGAAAAGGGTATTGAAGTGGATCAAGCCAAGGTTGATGCAATTGAGAAAATGCCATGTCCTAAGGACATCAAAGGTATTCGTAGTTTCCTAGGTCATGCTGGTTTCTATAGGAGATTTATCAAAGACTTCTCTAAAATTTCTAGGCCCCTTACTAATCTCTTGCAAAAGGATGTCCCTTTTGTTTTTGATGATGATTGTCTTGAAGCCTTTGAAACACTCAAGAAAGCCTTAATTACTGCACCTATTATTCAACCACCTGATTGGAACTTGCCTTTTGAAATTATGTGTGATGCTAGTGATTATGCTGTTGGTGTTGTTCTAGGACAAAGAGTTGATAAGAAATTGAATGTTATTCATTATGCTAGTAAGACTCTAGACAGTGCTCAAAGAAATTACGCTACTACTGAAAAAGAATTCTTAGCAGTGGTGTTTGCTTGTGATAAATTTAGACCTTATATTGTTGATTCCAAAGTAACTATTCACACAGACCATGCTGCTATTAAATATCTTATGGAAAAGAAAGATGCTAAACCTAGACTTATTCGTTGGGTTCTCTTGTTACAAGAATTTGATTTACATATCATTGATAGAAAAGGAGCTGAGAACCCAGTAGCTGACAACTTGTCTAGGCTTGAAAATGTGCTTGATGACCCACTACCTATTGATGATAGCTTTCCTGATGAGCAGTTAGCTACAATAAATGTTGCTAGTAGTACTCCTTTGTATGCTGACTATGCTAATTACATTGTTGCTAAATATTTTCCACCTAGCTTTACTTACCAACAAAAGAAAAAAAATTCTTCTATGATTTAAGACACTACTTTTGGGATGACCCACATCTTTATAAAGGAGTAGATGATATTATTAGACGTTGTGTACCTGAGCATGAACAGGGACAAATCCTACGGAAATGTCACTCCGAAGCTTATGGAAGGCATCATGCTGGAGATAGAACTGCTCATAAGGTATTGCAGTCTGGATTTTATTGGCCTACTCTCTTCAAGGATGCCCGTAAGTATGTCTCATCTTGTGATGAATGTCAAAGAATAGGTAATATCGGTAAGCGTCAAGAAATGCCTATGAATTATTCACTTGTTGTTGAACCATTTGATATTTGGGGATTTGATTACATGGGACCTTTTCCTTCCTCTAATGGGTATACACATATTTTGGTTGCTGTTGATTATGTTACTAAATGTGTAGAAGCTATTCCAAGCAGTAGTGCTGATCACAACACCTCTATTAAAATGCTTAAGGAAGTTATTTTCCCAAGGTTTGGAGTCCCTAGATATTTAATGACTGATGGTGGTTCACACTTTATTCATGGTGCTTTCCGTAAAATGCTTGCCAAGTATGATGTTAACCATAGAATTGCATCACCCTATCATCCTCAATATAGTGGTCAAGTTGAACTTAGCAATAGAGAAATAAAGTTAATTTTGCAAAAGACTGTCAATAGGTCCAGGAAGAATTGGTCTAAGAAATTAGATGATGCACTTTGGGCTTATAGGACAACATACAAAATTCCTATGGGTATGTCTCCTTATAAGATGGTTTATGGAAAAGCTTGTCATTTACCTCTTGAGTTAGAACATAAAGCATGTTGGGCAGTTAAAGAACTCAATTATGACTTCAAACTTGCTCGTGAAAAGAGGTTATTTGATATTAGCTCATTAGATGAATGGAGAACCCAAGCATATGAAAATGCAAAGTTATTCAGAAAAAAGTTAAAAGATGGCTTGGCAAAAGAATCCAAAAGCATGAGTTTAAAGTCGGAGAATATGTTCTTTTGTACAACTCTCATTTTAGATTTTTTGCAGGAAAGCTGCTCTCAAAATGGGAAGGCTCATACGTCATCGAGGAGGTTTACCGGTCTGGAGCCATCAAAATAAATAATTCAGAAGGTACTAATCCGAAGGTTGTCAATGGACAACGAATAAAGCATTATATCTCAGGTACGCCTATTAATGTTGAAAGTAATATTATCCAAACTTTGACACCGGAAGAACACATAAAAGAGTCCTTCCGGAACACTCCTTAATCGTGAAAATAAGGAGGTACGTGATACGGTAAGTAAACGGACTCTGAAAAATCCGCAAAAATATTTTTTGTCAGTTTTGGAATATTTTAGAATTTTGGAAATAAAGAAACTCCCAAGAAGCGTCCCCTAGTGAGCACAAGACACCAGGGCGCGCCAGGCTTGCCTGGCGCGCCCAGGTGGGTCGTGCCCACCTGGGACACCTTCTGTACTCCGTTTTTCTTCTGTGTACTTGTCCTCCAAGATAAAAAAAATCTATATATACTTCCCAAACCTGTTAACCACCGTATCGCGGAGAAATCATCTGTTCTCTTTTTCCTTGCTGTTTTTTGCCAGATCCCATCTACCATGGCCTCTTGAAGCTCCCCCAAGGACAAGTTCTTCAAGAACGTCATCAACCCATATCTGCGGGAGGTGGTGCAGCACCTTCAGGTCATCCAGATGCATGAGGGGTTGCTTCATCTCTGCGATGTGCCATGTCCCAAGGGGACGGGAACCGTGGAGGACAGGCTTGAAGCTGTGGAGCAAGATGTCTTTTTGTGCAAGGGGATGGTGGAGCATGGACTCAATGCCAATCACCTTATGATCACGGACCTCTCGCATGATCTCAAGGTGGAGGGAAAGCCCATGAAGGACATCATCTTCACCCTCAACGAGCAAATCAACTTTCTCCAAAGCTAGATCTACGACCTTCAGAACCAAGTCTTTGAATACGAGGCGAGGTTTAAAGGTATGAGTTTGGCTGCTAGTTGTAGGACCCGTGAGACTCACTCTTCCTCTTATGATGGTGGACCACTGCCATGGAAATCCGAGGACAAGACTTCTTCTTCATCACCACCACCATCTTCTTCACCACCAAAGGAGAACTGAGTATCGGGTATGGGCACTCCCCTTGGCTTCCGCCAAGCTTGGGGGAGGTGCCCCGGTATCGTATCATCCCACTATATTTTTTCTTTTATTTATCTTAGTTCAATCTTTTGCTTTAGATGAAATAAAGTTTAGTTCGATCCTTTCTTCTTTGAGAGTTTGCTTAGTGACCTATCATTGTAATCGTGTGCAAACTATATAATAAAGTTAGTTTGAGTTTTTTGCTTTCTTTACTTTCATGTTGCAAATAAAGAAAAGAATAAGAAAGAATGAAAAAGAGAAAGGAAAGAAAAATAAATAAAGGAAATAAATCAATAAGATTATATACTAATCCTATGGTAGGTGATAGCACCACATAAGGAAAAGTATAAGTAGAAAATTTTATTAGAGAATGACAAACATAGCATTAATCAATGATGCAACTCATGAAAGAATTAAGAAGGGCGGAGAAGATTCACATATAAATATACTATCCTTGAAATCTTTTGTGATTGTTATCCCTCATCAAAATATTATATGCCAAAATTGTTGACATTGGACAAGGAAGACAACTTAATGGTTTATGTTTGTTTATATTCACATAGAAGTCATATTGTGTGATGCCCGGATAATTAAGCTACAGTAATTCTCTGCTAATGATGCCACGTCACTTCGATTACTATTGCTAATCTCGCGTTAGTTCGAAACCGATTCAAATTCAAATTGAAAATCAAGCAAACAATAAAAGTTTTCAAATATTAAAACTAAAATGTTCGGAGTGAACCAAATATTGCGTAGGTAATTATGATGGAGAAACCACACCTTTATAAAATGTTTAAGTACTATAAGATGAATAAAGCAGCAGTAAAAACAATTATTTAAATACCTTTTGTAATTAATAAAATGTCAAACTAATTTATTTGAGGACTAGGCTTTTTGTGACTATGGGCTAAGTTGAAATACTAATTTAGATGTTGCGTGTATATTTTAATAATAGGAAACAAAACTAAAACAGAAAAAGTAGACGAAATATAAAAGGAAAATAGTAAAACAATAAGAAAGGAAAAGAAAGCCCTCCCCTGGGGCCAACCAGCCTAGCTGGCCACTCCAGTCGGCCCGGCTGGACCGGCCCACCCCACCTCACCTACTAACCCCCCTGGGGACACCGAACCCTAACCCACGAACACCACTCCCCCCTCCCGCACGATTCCTCCCGGTCTCCTCCTCGCTTCCCCATTTCTGGATCTGGATCGGGTCACTGCCCCGACCCCGCTGACTCACCCCTGCGCCCCATCATCATCGCCGCCCGTCGCCGGAGCCCTTCCCCCGCAGGCGCCTCGCCGTCCCAGCCGCCTTCGCTGCTGCTCCTCGCGGCCACGGCGAGCACGCCCGCGCTCGAGGACTGCCGCCTCCGCCCCGCAGCTTCTTCGCCGTCCTTGCACCGCGCCTGCAGCACCACCGGCCACCGCCGTCATCGTCGCGCCTAGCCCCGCTGAAGCTCGCCACCACCTCGCATGCCGCGACTTCCTGCTCGCCCCGTGCTGAGTCCGTCGACCCCGCGCCGCGCCTCCCCAAGCCGGCCGCTCTGCCTCGTGCCTGCCGCCCGTCCGGCCGCAGGACCTCGCCGACAGGGTTCCTCCGGCCTCCCCGAGCTCTCCTCTGCAACGATGTGAGCATCCGGCTCCCCTTGGCCTCTTCCCTCTCTTCCACGTCCCCCGTAGACGCTTGACCGACGAGGCCGTGCCTCTGCCACTGCTCGCCGCCGACATGGTGGTCGATTTCGACCGTCCCCGTGCCTACGGTTTGTACCAGTGAGTGCGCGGCGAGGCCCTCGACCGGTCCGTGCCAACCGCCGCTTGAACGGTCGCCGGAGGCGAGCGCACGACCGTCGCCATTGCGCTCCGCCTTGCCGTCGTTTCCCTGCTGATGTGGAACATCCTTAACCCCAAATCACCCCCCTGTGCGCCACTGACCTATGGGCCCACTAGCTAATTAGATTAGTTCATAGCTAAATAAGTCTGTTAAATAACGGTTCAGTTAAAATATGACACCGACAGTGGGGCCCCACCTAGCTAATTAATTTAACGAACTAATTTAGATTAACATTAGAGTATGACAGATGGACCCCCACCGGTCAGACTTGACTAGTCAGTGTTGACCTAGTCAACAGCTGACTGGACCCTCTGGCCCACATGTCAGCCTCCGCTGATAGGCTGGTTGACCAAGTCAACTGGGCCCACTGTCAGCCTTTGTGCTGAACAACTGGGTACAATCCTGGGTACCCGTAGCATTTTATTCATTTATTTCGAATTAATATTTAATCCAGTAAATTCTAGAAAATTGTTTAAATCTTTGAAAAATAATATAAAATAAACAGTTTATCAGATGAAAATACTTTGTACATGAAAGTTGCTCAGAACGATGAGACGTATCCGAATACGCAGTCCGTTCGTTCACCACATGTCCCTAGCATAGCGAACGTGCAACAATCCACCTGCGTTTCATCTGTCCGAAAACGTCAAACACCGGGAATACTTTCCCGGATGTTTCCCCCCTTCGCCGGCATCGCCTAGTACCAAGTTAGGGCATACCTAGCACCGTGTATTGCCTCGTTATGTTTTGTGATGCATTGTTTGCTCCGTATTTACTATTTCTTCCACCCCTTTTCTTCTCCGGTAGACCCCGAGACCGGCGCTGATGCCACTGAGTACGACTACATCACTGACGACCCTTCTTCCTGTGCAACAGAGCTTCCAGGCAAGCCCCCCCCCTTGATCACCAGATATCGCCTATTCCTTCTGTCTACTGCTTGCATTAGAGTAGTGTAGCATGTTACTGCTTTCGGTTAATCCTATTCTGCTGCATAGCCTGTCATTGTTGCTACAATTGTTGATACCTTTACCTACTATCCTAATGCTTAGTATAGAATGCTAGTGTTCCATCAGTGGCCCTACACTCTTGTCCATCTGCCATGCTATACTACTGGGCCGTGATCACTTCGGGAGGTGATCAAGGGCATATGTTGTATACTTTATACTGTTACATTACTTATGATACTCTTCAGAGACGGGGGCTGAAGGGGCAGGTGGCTCCATCCCGGTAGAGGTGGGCCTGGGTTCCCGACGGCCCCCGACTGTTACTTTGTGGAGGAGCGACAGGGCAGGTTGAGACCACCTAGGAGAGAGGTGGGCCTGGCCCTGGTCGGCGTTCGCGGATACTTCAATTAACACGCTTAACGAGATCTTGGTATTTGATCTGAGTCTGGCCACTGGCCTATACGCACTAACCAACTACGCGGGGACAGTTATGGACACTCGACGTCGTGGTATCAGCCGAAGCCTTCTTGACATCAGCGACTGAGCGGCGCGCGCCGGATTGGACCATAAGCCTGCGCTTGTATTAAGGGGGCTAGGTCTGCTTCCGGCCGCGTTCGCAACGTGCAGGTGTGCAATGGGCGATGGACCCAGACCCCTGTGCGCATAGGATTTAGACCGGCGTGCTGACCTCTCTGTTGAGCCTAAGTAGGGCTGCGACGTGTTGATCTTTCGAGGCCGGGCATGACCTAGGAAAGTGTGTCCGGCCAAAGGGGATCGAGCGTGTTGGGTTATTTGGTGCACCCCTGCAGGGAAGTTTATCTATTCGAATAGCCGTGATCTTCGGTGACAGGACGACCCGGAGTTGTACCTTGACCTTATGACAACTATAACCGGATAGTTAATAAAACACACCCTTCCAAGTGCCAGATATAACCCGGTGATCGCTCTCACACAGGGCGATGAGGAGAGGATCGTCGGGTAGGATTATGCTATGCGATGGTACTTGGTGAACTTACCATCTACTCTCTTCTACATGCTGCAAGATGGAGGTGGCCAGAAGCGTAGTCTTCGACAGGATTAGCTATCCCCCTCTTATTCTGGCATTATGCAGTTCAGTCCACCGATATTGCCCCTCTACACATATACTCATGCATATGTAGTGCAGATCCTTGCTTGCGAGTACTTTGGATGAGTACTCACGGTTGCTTTGCTTCCCCTTTTCCCCCTTTCCTTTCTTTCTGGTTGTCGCAACCAGATGCTGGAGCCCAGGAGCCAGACACCACCGTCGACGACGACTCCTACTACACCGGAGGTGCCTACTACTACGTACAGGCCGCTCACGACGACCAGGAGTAGTTTAGGAGGATCCCAGGCAGGAGGCCTGCGCCTCTTTTGATCTGTATCCTAGTTTGTGCTAGCCTTATTAAGGCAAACTTGTTTAACTTATGTCTGTACTCAGATATTGTTGCTTCCGCTGACTCGTCTATGATCGAGCACTTGTATTCGAGCCTCGAGGCCCCTGGCTTGTATTATGATGCTTGTATGACCTATTTTATTTTGAGAGTTGTGTTGTGATATCTTCCCGTGAGTCCCTGATCTTGATCGTACACGTTTGCGTGTATGATAGTGTACGATTGAATCGGGGGCGTCACAAGTTGGTATCAGAGCCGACTACCTGTAGGAATCCCCTTCCAAACTCCTTGGCCGAAGTCGAGTCTAGTCATTTCAAAACTTTTACTAACATGGTTGTGTGTCTTACGGGCCCATGTTGCCATTGGGTGGTAGTAGGATCTTTTATTCCTCGACCTATACTCTGGGACTCTGACATCTCTTCTATTCGGGTTAAACGATTTTACTAATTCTGACTCTAGGTTCTCGATAATACTTTCTCCCGGAGAGCCCCTTCAGTCCAGATGATCTCCTACAGCTCCAGAAGATTTGGAAGATACTCTCCAGTGTTCACTCGAGACCTTGTTCCCGTTGCTTTTGCAATTCCCTACAACCGTTATCCCTATGGAGAATTACAGGCACCTGTTCGTCTTACTTTTGTTCCCAGTTGCTCTTGTTATTACCAGATGCATCGAAATATTCTCCAACTTTTTAAGAATCCTTGAGCTTACTGCCTTGCAGTTCTTTGCCACCTGAATACCCCCTACGGATAAATCCTCTCACTTGCCGAGTATCCGCTCATCCCAGTTGTTCATGTTTTTCACAAAAGTCTTCGAAATACTATTCGATCCTCCGAAAATCCTTGGCAGCTTTATTGCTCTGCAATACTTGTCTGCTTGCATTATGATGCTTCCCATATGTCTGGCAATATTCATTAGTCTCCTTTGACACCATCATTTTGATCCTATTGATTCAACATGAGTGCGAATGCACGCAATCATCGGTTGATCCTTTTAAATTATCTTTCCGGCTCAGATGTCATTTTGAACATGAGCTGGTTATCGACCAATCAAATTGCCGTTGATTGTACCCCTAAGTCTATTCAACTTATCCATTCTTATTCAGACCGTTGGCTTCTGATCCCTTGATTTGGAAATGGTAATTCCTTTGCATTTGAGATTTGAATTAGTCAGTTGTTTCTATAATCCAATGCCTTTGCATTGTTACTTCCTCTGCTTGTGTGCCGATACTCACATCAGCTCCATTTGGCCTGACAGATCCTTTGTTGGATTTTATCCGACAACATCCTCCATATTCAATAACCTTGTGAGCTTTTGCTCGGATACATAATGCCTTTGGTAAATTGTATCCTCTGCTTTCTAAACCATGCTCTACCTTCGAGCTTTTATTAATTACTCTGAAGTTTGTGGCATATGTTCCTAAGATGCCCCGATGGGTTGAACCAATGCCTTCCCTAATCTGTGTGAACCCGAAAGATTTCACGGGTCAGACTTAGCTGGTATTGCACCAGGTAAAACTTTCAGCAACTAATGTCATTTTTGAAACATGAGAAGTGAATGGAAGGTTATGCATTGAAGAAGTGGGAGTCGACCTTGAACTTTGTGTTCATGCCCATGGACACGATGTAGATCTTATCATTAAAGCTTCTCTTAAATTAATTATTCCTTGGGTATAAGTTGATCTTATATATGGGATCTGGCCTTTTGCAATCATGGTTCCGACCATGTTCTCCTTTAAATACCATTTCTCATGCAAGTTAAACCACTTGTCCTCTATAGACCAATGCAACCATCCAACCTCTATTATGATCTACCTTCGAGTATTACCCCGTGGTATCTCGATAATATCATAGAACCATATTACTTCTTATGAGTTCTTCAAGTATTATTTCTCACCGATTCCAATTATCCCCCGGGTTCTGAGATAATAGTCACTCGAGAACACCGATAAGTGAATCGATTCCGCACTCCGATTCAATAACTCTAAGTAATTTCTGTTGCTTATGAGTTTAATAACTCTTCAAGTCATTCCTAGCCTTATTGGCTATATCATTATCGTGCAACTTTTTAACTGTGCTACCTGGTTCTTCTTCCCGGAGCACAATTTTTGACGATGAGCTAAGCTTACGTCGACTTTCCTCGTCATATCATTTCGCCTTGAACAACAATCTTGATTTCGAGTTTGTGATGTACCCGTGGTTCCAATAACCTTTCGCTTCATCATTCCTTTGACTTGATGACATCGCCGATCGATTACACCTTCATAAAATCTCTCGACAATTGTATCGTGATCATCATCAACATTCTGAGGTCTTCCAAGATATCTATCGAATTCTTGATGAGAAATAGCATCCTTTGCCCTCGATGATTTGGGTTATCATCGACAACATTATTGCATTCCCTCCAACACAAAACTTGTTCCTGTTTTGTGTTGTACCTTGAGTTCCTTGCTATCCAACTTATGTTATGGTCTACCGCGGAGTATTACCATCTTTGATGTCAAGAATGTTGTGAGGATTTCTCCACCTCTTAAGAATTCTTGCTATAATGATACTTCTCACCATGACCATTCTTTCTTGGTCCTCGTGTTGATTCCAACCGGGGTACCAACAAGTGCACGGTGTTGTTTGTATTATGCACTTCTAGCAACCCTATTGCTTTGAAGTTAATGATCGATAATTCATTCTTAGCCTATCGGTTGCTGAACCACCATTCTAACGTTGATCATGCTACTATAAGCCCACATTTTAGGTGCACCTTTCAACCAATGTTTAATTGTGTATGTTTTCCTCGAGCATACATCATTATACCATTTGATCTGACAAATGTTATCTCCTTGTTCACATAATTGTGGAAATCCATCTTTTGTTAATCTCGATGAATTACCGCTGATTCCATCAGCCACGTTCTCATCCTCTCATTGGTTTACTGATGAACTCTTGTTTCGGAACTCGCTTCCATAGTTCATTTCTCGAGAATTTTACAATGTCATCTCGTCAATTTGTATTACACCTTTTCCTCTCAGGCATCCTGAGTCTGAGGTATTTTGACACCGATCAGATCTGAATCTCGGTCAGATATGATAGTTGGAACATTTTCCAAGAGTCACAACATTGGTCTTTATATGACCCGGTAAGGTGATGTCATGCCTAGCACACCTGGCCGGAGGACCTATTGTTATAGTTTCCATCTTAGCAAGGTTAACCATTCTTCCATGAGAAAATTGTGAGACTTATTCTATAAGTTGTTCCTGATGAATCCTTTGTATATCCAAGTCCGACCTTTGCTTGAAGACCATGTCAATGCTATCTCAAAGCATGTCTGTGGTACTCCGATTTTCAACAAGAACATTTGAAACCCAATGCTAAATGTTTCTTGCTCAATTATCCAAACACCGTTGTATGGGTAATGTCATGAAGTTTCTCTCCCCTTACCTAAAGGGTTTTCTACATTATATCTTGTCACAGATATCAGGCTCTGCTTGTCCTTGGGAAGGATATGCCCCTGAAATATGTGTTTGAACACATTTTTCCTTTCCATTGTTCTGTTTAATCTGATAATCATATTTTCCTTTCCATTGTTTGGTTTAACCTTTCTTGTGATCTATATGATCTAAGCAGTAATAACTCACTGCTTATGTAAACACCTTGATGTACACCTCTGTCAGTAAGACCCTGTTACTATTGTTGATGACATTCCGGTAACCACTGATGGACGAGAACTTTGCCTATTGGTCCGCCTCGTCTTATCGAGCAGGAGAATGGTTCTCTTCATCCCTCGCCCTTGGTACCGATGTTGTTGCCGACATAATGAACAGTCTCTTCTCTGACATGCCTTGCTATCATGATCGTGCAAGATGACAACGCCCTTCCTACTTTTGGCCCACATGGTGGGACCATAACCCACAGTTCCACAGGATCAAAACCTGAATCTTCTGTACACCCCCCTGATCCCAAGGTTGTTCCTTGCGCGTGGCCTCGTATGTAAATTCACGAGCCACTTCTGAGAGATCATCAATTCTGGTATCAAACACGATACTTGTTCGCATTGCTTTGAACCCCTTTCATGCCCTGTTTCGGGCATCGAACTATAGCCTGCCCGCTCGAAACTTCCATTTTGCACCTTCTAACTTTGCTCTCGATGATTTCATAAGTTTCAATTCGAGAGTTACTTTCTGCCACCTTTCCTGTTGTTATCTACCAGATAAGCAACATTGTAGCGGTCCATTTTTCCGAAGTTACCCCTTGTCGTACGTACGGTGAAGATCCTGAAGAAAGGATGCCGACTTCATTATGATGACCTGAAGCAGAGAAATGAAGACATCAATGTATTGGACCAGCCTCTTTGAGAAGAACAAGGCAAAATGAGAAGACCTGCTAGATTCGTTACCAAACCTTCCCACCTTACACTACCTCTTAAATCTCGGGACGAGATTTCTTGTAGTGGAGGAGAATTGTGACGCCCGGATAATTAAGCTACAGTAATTCTCTGCTAATGATGCCAAGTCACTTCGATTACTGTTGCTAATCCCGCGTTAGTTCGAAACCCATTCAAATTCAAATTGAAAATCAAGCAAACAATAAAAGTTTTCAAATATTAAAACTAAAATGTTCGGAGTGAACCAAATATTGCGGTAGGTAATTATGATGGAGAAACCACACCTTTATAAAATGTTTAAGTACTATAAGATGAATAAAACAGCAGTAAAAACAATTATTTAAATACCTTTTGTAATTAATAAAATGTCAAACTAATTTATTTGAGGACTAGGCTTTTTGTGACTATGGGCTAAGTTGAAATACTAATTTAGATGCTGCGTGTATATTTTAATAATAGGAAACAAAACTAAAACAGAAAAAGTAGAAGAAATATAAAAGGAAAATAGTAAAACAATAAGAAAGGAAAAGAAAGCCCTCCCCCGGGGCCAACCAGCCCAGCTGGCCACTCCAGTCGGCCCGGCTGGACCGGCCCACCCCACCTCACCTACTAAACCCCCTGGGGACACCGAACCCTAGCCCACGAACACCACTCCCCCCTCCCGCATGATTCCTCCCGGTCTCCTCCTCGCTTCCCCATTTCTGGATCTGGATCGGGTCACTGCCCCGACCCCGCTCACTCGCCCCTGCGCCCCATCATCATCGCCGCCCGTCGCCGGAGCCCTTCCCCGCAGGCGCCTCGCCGTCCCGGCCGCGTTGGCCGCTGCTCCTCGCGGCCTCGGCGAGCACGCCCGCGCTCGAGGACTGCCGCCCCCGCCCCGTAGCATCTTCGCCGTCCTCGCACCACGCCTGCAGCACCACCGGCCACCGCCGTCATCGCCGCGCCCGGCCCCGCTGAAGCTCGCCACCACCTCGCGTGCCACGACTTCCTCCTCGCCCCGTGCTGAGTCCGTCGACCCCGTGCCGCGCCTCTCCAAGCCCGCTGCTCTGCCTCGCGCCTGCCGCCCCGTCCGGCCGCCGGACCTTGCCGACAGGGTTCCTCCGGCCTCCCCGAGCTCTCCTCTGCAACAATGTGAGCATCCGGCTCCCCCCTGGCCTCTTCCCTCTCTTCCAGGTCCCCCGTAGACGCTTGACCGACGAGACCGTGCCTCTGCCGCTGCTCGCCGCTGACATGATGGTTGATTTCGACCGTCCCCGCGCCTACGGTTTGTTCCAGTGAGTGCGCGGCGAGGCCCTCGACCGGTCCATGCCAATCGTCACTCAAACGGTCGCTGGAGGCGAGCGCACGACCGTCGCCATTGCGCTCCGCCTCGCCGTCGTTTCCCTGCTGATGTGGAACATCCTTAACCCCAAATCACCCCCCTGTGCGCCACTGACCTATGGCCCACTAGCTAATTAGATTAGTTCATAGCTAAATAAGTCTGTTAAATAACGGTTCAGTTAAAATATGACACCGACAGTGGGGCCCCACCTAGCTAATTAATTTAACTAACTAATTTAGATTAACATCAGAGTATGACAGATGGACCTCCACCGGCCAGACTTGACTAGTCAGCGTTCACCTTGTCAACTGCTGACAGGACCTTCTGGCCCACATGTCAGCTTGTGCTGATAGGCTGGTTGACCAAGTCAACTGGGCCCACTGTCAGCCTTTGTGCTGAACAACTGGGTACAATCCTGGGTACCCGTAGCATTTTATTCATTTATTTCGAATTAATATTTAATCCAGTAAATTCTAGAAAATTGTTTAAATCTTTGAATAATAATATAAAATAAATAGTTTATCAGATGAAAATACTTTGTACATGAAAGTTGCTCAGAACGACGAGACGTATCCGAATACGCGGTCCGTTCGTTCAGCACATGTCCCTAGCATAGCGAACGTGCAACAATCCACCTCCGGTTCATCTGTCCGAAAACGTCAAACACCGGGAATACTTTCCCGGATGTTTCCCCCCTTCGCCGACATCGCCTAGTACCGAGTTAGGGCATACCTAGCACCGCGTATTGCCTCGTTATGTTTTGTGATGCTTTGTTTGCTCCGTATTTACTGTTTCTTTCACCCCTCTTCTTCTCCGGTAGATGCCGAGACCGGCGCTGATGCCACTGAGTACGACTACGTCACTGACGACCCTTCTTCCTGTGCAACGGAGCTTCCAAGCAAGCCCCCCCTTGATCACCAGATATCGCCTATTCCTTCTCTCTACTGCTTGCATTAGAGTAGTGTAGCATGTTACTGCTTTCGGTTAATCCTATTCTGCTGCATAGCCTGTCATTGTTGCTAAAATTGTTGATACCTTTACCTACTATCCTAATGCTTAGTATAGGATGCTAGTGTTCCATCAGTGGCCCTACACTCTTGTCCGTCTGCCATGCTATACTACTGGGCCGTGATCACTTCGGGAGGTGCTCACGGGCATATGTTGTATACTTTATACTGTTGCACTACTTATGATACTGTTTGGAGATGGGGGCTGAAGGGGCAGGTGGCTCCATCCCGGTAGAGGTGGGCCTGGGTTCCCGACGGCCCCCGACTGTTACTTTGTGGCGGAGCGACAGGGCAGGTTGAGACCACCTAGGAGAGAGGTGGGCCTGGCCCTGGTCGGCGTTCGCGGATACTTCAATTAACACGCTTAACGAGATCTTGGTATTTGATCTAAGTCTGGCCACTGGCCTATACGCACTAACCAACTACGCGGGAACAGTTATGGACACTCGACGTCGTGGTATCAGCCGAAGCCTTCTTGACGTCAGCGACTGAGCGGCGCACGCCGGATTGGACCATAAGCCTGCGCTTGTATTAAGGGGGCTAGATCTGCTTCCGGCCGCGTTCGCAACGTGCAAGTGTGCAATGGGCGATGGACCCAGACCCCTGTGCGCATAGGATTTAGACCGGCGTGCTGACCTCTCTGTTGAGCCTAGGTAGGGCTGCGACGTGTTGATCTTCCGAGGCCGGGCATGACCCAGGAAAGTGTGTCCGGCCAAAGGGGATCGAGCGTGTTGGGTTATGTGGTGCACCCCTGCAGGGAAGTTTATCTATTCGAATAGCCGTGTTCTTCGGTAACAGGACGACCCGGAGTTGTACCTTGACCATATGACAACTAGAACCGGATACTTAATAAAACACACCCTTCCAAGTGCCAGATATAACCCGGTGATCGCTCTCACACAGGGCGACGAGGAGAGGATCGCCGGGTAGGATTATGTTATGCGATGATAATTGGTGAACTTACCATCTACTCTCTTCTACATGCTGCAAGATGGAGGTGGCCAGAAGCGTAGTCTTCGACAAGACTAGCTATCCCCCTCTTATTCTGGCATTCTGCAGTTTAGTCCACCGATATTGCCCCTCTACACATATACTCATGCATATGTAGTGTAGATCCTTGCTTGCGAGTACTTTGGATGAGTACTCACGGTTGCTTTGCTTCCCCTTTTCCCCTGTTCCTTTCTTTCTGGTTGTCGCAACCAGATGCTGGAGCCCAGGAGCCAGACGCCACCGTCAACGACGACTCCTACTACACCGGAGGTGCCTACTACTACATACAGGCCACTGACGACGACCAGGAGTAGTTTAGGAGGATCCTAGGAAGCAGGCGTGCGCCTCTTTCGATCTATATCCCAGTTTGTGCTAGCCTTATTAAGGCAAACTTGTTTAACTTATGTCTGTACTCAGATATTGTTGCTTCCGCTGACTCATCTATGATCGAGCACTTGTATTCGAGCCCTCGAGGCCCCTGGCTTGTATTATGATGCTTGTATGACTTATTTTATTTTTAGAGTTGTGTTGTGATATCTTCCCGTGAGTCCTTGATCTTGATCGTACATGTTTGCGTGTATGATTAGTGTATGATTGAATCGGGGGCGTCACATATTGTCATAGATCCTTTAACATGTGATGCTTGCCCCCTATCTTTGCTAGCCAAAAATTCCGCACTAAGTAGAGATACTACTTGTGCATCCAAAATCCCTTAAACCCAAATCTTATCTTCAAGTGTCCACCATACCTATCTAGGGATTGAGCAAGATCCCTAAAGTAAGTTGTCATCGGTGCAATAAGGCAATAAAAATTGCTTCTAAATGTGTGAGATCATTTAATGTAAGAGAAAATTGAGCGTTGTACGAACTTGGATGACAAAGAATAAAAGCGACAGACTGCATAATAAAGGTTGTCATCTTAAGGGGCAATACAATGTGACATTCTCTTGCACTAAGGGATTGAGCATACAAACAAATAAGCGCATGGCAACCTCCGCTTCCCTCTGCGAAGGGCCTATCTTTTACTTTTATGAATTTACTTTTATGCAAAGAGTCAAAGTTTTCCTTCTATTCCTTTTATTTTTCTCCTTTGGCAAGCATCATGTGGTGAGGAAAGATCTAGGCACATATGTACAGTTGAATATAGATAGCATGAGTTATTATTGTTGATATCACCCTTGAGGTGAGTATGTTGGGAGGCGAAACTATAAGCCCCTATCTTTCTATGTGTCCGGTTGAAACGTTTTGCTCATGGGTACAAGGTGAGTGTTAGCAATCATAGCAGACTATATGATGGTTGAGTATGTGGACTTGCCAAAAGGCTCCGACATGCGACCCTTCCTGAAAAGATGATGAATTGTAGTTGCAAAGTTGACTGAGAACATAGTTTGTTGGTTTCTAATAGAGTTTTTGCTTTATACTTTGATTGTGTGATGAACTATTACTTATTCATAAGAAGTATATGATAAAAGTTATATGATAAAAGTTATATGATAAAAGTCCCATGTTTACTTTTTTGCTGTTATAATAATCAACATGATGCTTCTATGTCTGTATTTTTTTTTATCGACACCTCTCTCTCTAAGCATGTGGACATGTTTTTCGATTTCGGTTTTCGCTTGAGGACAAGCGAGGTCTAAGCTTGGGGGAGTTGATATGTCCATTCTGCATCATGTTTTCTTACGGTTATTTATAATTTTTTATCCATAATAATGCTTTTTGGAGTAATTATAATGCCTTTCTCTCATAATTTGCAAGGAACACACCAAGAGGGAGAATTCCGGCAGCTGGAAATCTGGACCTGGAAAAGCTACGTCAGGCCACCTATTCTGCACAACTCCAAATAAGCTGAAACTTCACAAAGAGTTTTTATGGATTATTTAAGAAATACTAGAGCCAGTAAACACCAGAGGGGGGCCACTGTCAGTGTCAAAACCGGCAGATCTCGAGTCGGGGGTCCCGAACTGTGCGTCTAAGGATCGAGGGTAACAGGAGGCAGGGTACACGATGTTTACCTAGGTTCGGGCCCTCTTAATGGAGGTAATACCCTACTTCCTACTTGATTAACTTTGATGAGCATAGGGGTTACAAGAGTTGATCTACCTCGAGATCGTAATGGCTAAACCCTAGATGTCTAGCCTGTATGATTATGATTGCCTCTACGGACTAAACCCTCTGGTTTATATAGACACCGGAGGGGGCTAGGGTTGTATAGAGTCGGTTTACAGAGACAGGAATCTTCATATCCGAACGCCAAGCTTGCCATCCACGCAAAGGAGAATCCCATCCAGACACGGGGGAAGGCCTTCTATCTTGTATCTTCACGGCCCATCTGTCCGGCCCACGTCACATAGCCCGGACACCCGAGGACCCCATAATCCAGGACTCCCCCAGTAGCGCCTGAACCAGTCTTTAATGACGATGTGTCCGGCACGCAGATTGTCTTCGGCATTGCAAGGCAGGTTCCTCCTTCGAATACAAGATTAGTCTTTTGATCAAAAGGCATGTACCACAATCCTAAACCATGAAGGTAAAATATTAAATAGAGATAAGCTATGTCCACTGACAGCTCTCTTTTTCTTCTTTTTGGCGAAACGTTACGTCAAGTCTCATTATTATTAATTCGAATCATTTTTCGGGCCTCCCGCCTCACGTATCGAGGCGTGGCTTCTATTGACACGTCTTGTCAAGGCAGAGATCGTGTCCCCTTATTTGCGGGATCCTTATTAATACGGGTTTGAGTAACCCAACCGTGTCGTTTGCATGACCCCCTGGGAATAGGCGAGTTTTAAGGCTTATGAGGGGCGCTTGATATTCACTGCCTTTATAAGAGGATAAGGATCCGTCTTTTTGCCCCACACCTTCTTTCTCGGCACTCCCACCATCAAGCTCTGGCGCCTGAGTCTCAATCTTTCCCCTCGCCCCCAACCTCTTCGGTCATGGCCGGATCTGGCTCCCAAGGCAAATGGATGGCTTCCTCCGTCACGGAGGAGAACGTTAAGGAGCTCTGGGAGGCAGGGTACTTGACTGCGGAGATCGCACACAGGCTTCCCGCCCAAGAGCAGGTCATCCCTCTCCAGGACCAGGCGAAAGAGTGGTATTTATTCCCCACTTCCTCCGCGGATTGGGTTTTCCCCTTCACCCCTTCGTCCGTGTTCTTATGTTCCACTATGGGCTAGATTTTCACGATCTAGCCCCGAACTCTTTCCTTCACATCTCGGCATTTATCGTCGTGTGCGAAGCACTCCTCCGCATCCCTCCACACTTCGGCCTCTGGCTCAAGGTTTTCAATGTAAAGCCGAAGGTGGTCAACAAGCAGCATGCGAAGTGCGGCAGCGCAATGATAAGCAAGCTCCCCAATACCACGTGGCCAAAGGGAGCCTTTGTGGAGACCGTAAAGGCATGGCAACAAGAGTGGTTTTATATCACCGAACCCCGTGGCACCAAGCGGGCAGCCGCTCCCGAATTCAGATCCGGTCCACCTATGCGGCTCGCGTCGTGGATCAACAAGGGCCTGGACTGGGAGTCCACCGATGTGGTACTGGTGTTGCAACAGCGCATCAAGAACATAATGGACAAGGGCACAGATCTCTCCAACGTGATCCAGGTGATGCTCTGCTGTCGATGCCTCCCCTGCCAACGCCGGAAGACCCGTATGTGGGAATTCAATCCGGAGGGCCCTCTAATTCTGCAACATTTGTTTAGCACAATGCATGAAGGTATCTGGAAGTTACTCTTCAAGGCTCGGGAAAAGAAGTGGCCCAGGAAGACCGAAGACATCAGGCTCGACATCGCGCATCCTGCTTCTCCGCTAAGCATTCCGTTTCCAAACTTAGCCTGAATCATTAATCAAAGGGGCATACTAAGTTTGAATTCCTCATTCAGGGCTGGACAGCCAAGGCGGAGTGGATAAGGTGTTCGGCTCCTCTGCCCGAAAACCCAACTAACCCTCTATTAACGAGAATGCTGGTCCCGGCGCCATACTAGGTGCCGGTAAAGAAGGACAAGAAGAAGAAGAGAGAGGAGGGCACTTCGGACGCGGTGTCCGAAGAAGCTGAAGCCCAATCCTCTCACGAGGGCAATGATGATGACGAGGAGGAGGAGGAAGTAGAAGATCCTCCCCGCAAGGGCAAGAAAAGGGTGGCCTCCGAAGACCTGGAGGCCGAAGCATCCATGAGGGACAAGATCATCCTCTCCGATGACTCGGAGTCAGACGCCGAGGCCCTCCCAAAGCATCGTCGTCAGACCAAGCCCAAAGCCGACTCGTAAGTAGCTCGGGATTTTTTCACATATATCCAATTCTCCATGAACTGTGATGATAACTCTAGGTTCTATATTTTGTAGTCCGACCGGCGTTCTCCCACAGCCATCCTCATCCTCGGGGGATCTGCCACCGGAGATGATGGAGAGCGAGTCACCTCCGCTAGCTTCATCGCTGCCTAGGGTGGATGACACCGAGGTGTCGTCCTGTAGGCCCTCCCCGGGCCTTGAAGAGACGCTGGGGGCAATTTAACGGCGCCGGAGGGCAATACCTCGGCTGCCGAAGGACTGGGGGATATGGCTCCCCCGAAGCTGGTGACGGGGGCCCTGGTCAATCTGTCACCCAAATGCATACTACTCCAGAGACCCACAAGGCTCCGGGGTCTGGTGAGCGACCCCCTGTAGGAGAAGGGAGAACGGCGACCTCCGCTAATCCGGAGGCGCCGAATACCATGGCGGATGTACTTAAAAGTGCATCTGTCCTGGATGAGCATCGTATCCTGATGGGTGCGGTGGCTGAGAAGATTCAGTCCGCCAAGAGCGGGCTGAGCAAAGCCTTCTCCAGCCTGCTAGTAGGCTTCAAGGTACGCAATGTAATGTTTTTGATCATTTTTATGAGAAATATGCCTGTACATAGATAGTAGCCCCTGAGACTCTGTTCAGTTTTTTGAAAGAAAAGTGAGTAGAGGATCAATAATCAGTTGTCAGGTGGTAACATGCTATTTTATTTGGATTTAAAACAGGCCTCTCTGTTAGCGGCGACTGCCCAGTCAGCGGAAATTTCCGAACTCAAACGGAAACTAGAGCAAGCCGATATACGGTACTCTTGCGTTTATGCCTGTTTATGTGCGTGCTCTCTGGAAATTCAAGAGTTGCAATGTGCGTGTTTGTACAGATGGTGCCGCCGCAGTGGAAACCCTCAGGGGAGAGCTTGCTCAAGCCAAGGAGCAAGCAAGGGTAAGCAAGGCAGCTGCCGATAAAGCGGTCGCGGACTTGACGGCCGAACAGGCCGCTCGGCGCCGTTTTGAGGAACGGGTGACCGAGATGGAGCAAAAACTCAACGACACTGCCGCCAAGTGCGAGCTTGGAAACGGAAAATAAGGCGAAGGGGACCGAACTCGCAAAGGCCCTTCAAGACGCTTTAGAGGCGCGGTCCGAATCCCGCGTAGCGCGCGAGGAAATCCGTCAAGCCAGTCAGATAGCGGCTGGTAAGCCCTTTCTTTTGCAGGCTAAATTTGGGGACTAAAAGTATACCTTGCTTAATCGACAATGGAGTTCTCCAGACGCATATGCGGATCTGCCGAAGAGTGCTGCGGACGCCGCCCAATTCTTGCAGGCCCAGGAGGGGTACGCGATGGAGAAGCTCTTCTGGTCGCAGTTTGTGAGGCAGGAGTGTCCCGTACTGCTAAATGACCAGATGGCACAATGGACGGATCTTCATAAGATGCCCAACACGGCCATGAAGGACGTCATAGTCCAGTTGTGGCCGGCCGAAGCCATTCCAGACAGCTACTTCGGCCTCGTGCGGCGCCTCGTCGATGCGCTGCCCCGGATTGACGCCGTCAAGAGGTGGTCCTGTATAGAAGGAGCGCGTATGGTTTCGCCCGTGTCAAGATGCACTGGGTGAAGATGAAGGCCGAAAAGGTGGCAGTTGAGGGTCCTCCCAAAAGCAAGGCCCACCGCACACCGGAGCGCTATTTTGAGGACATGCTAAAAGGTGCCCGCCTTGTAGAGGGCCAATGCTCTAAGGATGTAATGTTCGAAAAAATGAGTCCGAACTGTCCGGGGGTTGTGTATTATGAACTAAGCATTTTGAAATATATTCATTCCTTGGTGAAAAGTTGTATCCTCCTGTGCAGCCGTTTATTATATCTCAGAGTTCCCAGTCGTCGGCTTCAACCCCCATGTTGATACTACTGGGGTGTTCGGAATTGCACATGACTACACTTAACCCAACGTCTTGGTCCCCGAAGAAGGTGTCAGTGCGGCGAACCAGGCAATCAGACTATTCGGTTATATTGCTCTCACTTAGCTATAGGAGTTTGACAATGGGTCTATACAGTAGCCCCTCGTATGTATCCGGCTACCCTGATGCGGATGCGTTACATATGTGACCGGGAAACAGTCCTTCATGTAATACGGAAAAATCGCTAAGGATTGTAATAAATCGCCGAGTGGCTGACCAGCTCTCGCCGCATCATGACAGACAATTTTTGGCTTTCTCTACTGAGGTGCTTAATCGGACGAACCAGAAACACAATCGCAGTAGTTCTCCCTTTACTACCCTAGCTGATCAGACGGAACGTAAGGTAGCAAACATAGGAGCCGGGCAACCCAACTATTGACCAAAGACATGATTCGGAGCCGATGCATATAATGCCGAGCTCGGGACGCCGAATTGTGCTATAAAGCTATTCGTACTTTTGTTTGGCAACACATATATTGCCCTATAGAGCCCCTGGCAATTTTGTGCCGAGGTGTTTGCGTGAGACAGCTGAACAGACGGAATAAAGTCTATAAGTAAAGACGATACCGAATAAGAATTTGGTTCACTGGAATCTGATTGATACGTTAAAACGTAATCTTACAGAAGGTACCGTAATCACCAAGGCCATTTTACATGCCGGGGTTTTAGGGCTAAGGGGAAAGGCCCTATACAGGTTCTTGAGTGAAGTTGTGGTCTCCAAAATCCTTTGCACCTTCCTGCCGCACGTCTGCGCCGCTTTCGCCCAAGTAAGAAAGATTCCTTGAGATGAATGGTCTTCGGCTGTTTAGACGGAACCGGGCTCGGAGAGAGTCCTTATGAGTCCATAGGATGAGTAGGTTTTGATTCACCTACGGTAAAAAAAGGAAGAGGAAAGGATAATTTAAAGAAGGGAAGGCCGTATAAGGTTGAACCGTGCTATAGGCCTGTCCGTATATTGCCTCTGCCGATGCCCAAGGTATTTTGAGTGCATTATTGTGCACGCGCGGTATGAATTTTGCTCATGTAAGTGGTGATCGACGGAGGCGAAACTGCTAATCCAGCCCTGGGATTGCCGGGCTGCCGGCATGCAGAACTGACCGGCCTTGCGCAATGAAGTCCGGTGGCTTCATAGCCGATGAGGTGTGCGGCTTGACAGGGCCGCTTTGTACTTCGGCCGCAATGGCCGCAGTATGCTCCTCAGTGCGGAGGGAGCGCTCCATGTTTCCATTGATTGTAACGACGCCACGTGGACCGGGCATCTTGAGCTTCAAGTAGGCGTAGGGTGGGGCCGCATTAAAGCGGGCGAAAGTGGTTCGTCCGAGCAGTGCGTGATAGCTGCTGCGGAAGGGGACGATGTCGAAGATCAAGTCTTCGCTTCAGAAGTTGTCCGGCGAACCGAAGATGACTTCCAGCGTGATTGAGCCCGTGCCGCGGGCCTCTACACCAGGTATTACTCCATTGAAGGTAGTTTTAGTGGGCTTGATGCTTGACGGATCAATGCCCATTTTGCGTACAGTGTCTTGATAAAGTAGATTGAGACTGCTGCCGCCATCCATGAGGACTCGCGTGAGGTCGAATCAGTTGATGATTGGATTGAGGACCAGAGCTGCCGAACCTCCGTGATGGATACTGGTTGGGTGTTCCTTTCGATCGAAGGTGATTGGGCAAGCCGACCATGGGTTGAATTTTGGGGCGACCGGCTCTATGGCGTAGACATCCCGTAGTGCATTCTTGCACTCCCTCTTAGGGATATGTGTGACATATATCATATTCACTATTTTTACCTCGGGGGGAAATGGCTTCTGTCCCCCTGTGTGCGGTTGACGAGGCTCTTAGTCATCGTCGTCGCTTGGTGACCCTTTTCCCTTGTGTTCGGTGTTAAGTTTGCCGGCTTGTTTAAAGATCCAACAATTTCTGTTGGTATGATTGGTGGGTTTATCGGGGGTGCCATGAATCTGGCACGGTCGATCAAGTATTCTGTCTAAACTGGATGGGCCATCCCTGTTTGCCTTGAATGGCTTCTTCCGTTGACCGGGTTTGGAGCCACTGAATCCGGTGTTGACTGTCGTGTCTTGGGTTCCTTCGCTATTGTTTTGACGCTTGTGCTTGTTGCGTCGTGGCTTGCCATTGCCGTCCCTGGCTTCGGAGGTTCTAGGGTTGCTGGTGGTATTGCTTCTACGAGAAAGCCAGCTATCCTCTCCCGCGCAGAAGAGGGTCATAAGTGCGGTAACGGCTGCCATGGACTTCGGCTTTTCTTGGCCGAGGTGTCGGGCAAGCCACTCGTCTCGGACACTGTGCTTGAAGGCCGCAAGGGCTTCGACGTCCAGACAATCCACAATCTGGTTCTTTTTTATTAAGAACCTGGTCCAGAGCTGTCAGGCCGATTCTCCGGGTTGCTGGATGATGTGACTAAGATCATCGGCATCTGGGGGCCGAACATAGGTACCTTGGAAGTTGTCTCTGAATGTGTCCTCCAAGTCTTCCCAGCTACCAATAGAATTTTCCGGTAGGCTGTTCAGCCAGTGCCGTGCTGGCCCCTTGAGTTTTAGGGGGAGGTACTTGATGGCATGTAGATCATCGCCGCGTGCCATGTGAATGTGGAGGAGAAAATCTTCAATCCATACTGCGGGATCTGTTGTGCCATCGTATGATTCGATGTTCACGGGTTTAAACCCTTCTGGGAACTGGTGCTCCATTACCTCATCGGTAAAGTATAGGGGGTGTGCGGCGCCTCTATATCGGGCCATGTCACGACGCAGTTCGGATGAAGTCTGTATGCGGTTTTCGGCCCGGGCGTGGTTGTGCTTATCGCGCCAGGATTGATAACCGTCCTCTGGCGCCGGAGCACGCCCCCGCGATCCGTAGATTGATCTGGTCTGACCTGCTCTATTTTCCAGGTCTTGTCGTAAGTCATATGTGTATCCCCGAACTGTTTTTCCTCTGCTTTTACGGCGAGGTGGTGCGGGTTGGTGTTCGGCTTGAGTTGTCGTTCTGTCCCGGCCACGTGGTGGTCGGTCGGGTCTGCTAGCCGCGTTACGCGAGGGTGGTATGGGCTCCAGCGCCTCATCGTCGAATTGGGGTAGCAGCTTATGCTTCGAGTAACTCTTCGTTGGGCGTTCGAGGCCATATTCTTCGGCTGCCAGGACATTAGTCCATCTGTCGTTGAGCAGATCTTGGTCAGCTTGAAGCTGCTGTTGCTTCTTTTTAGGCTTCTTGTCGTGGCTATTAGCTGGCGCTTGAAGTGCTCTTGTTCGAGGGGTTCCTCTGGCACGATGAAATCTTCATTGCCGAGGCTCACGTCATCCTCGGAGGGTGGTAGATAGTTGCTATCCTCCGAGTCTTCGTTCCCTGCTTGCTCGTCAGGGTTAACTTGCCCGTCCTCTCGATCATCCTGTTCGGATGTTGGTTCGATTGGGCCTTCTTGGTCTTCGGCATTATCTGGAGTATGATTGTCTCCGGTGCCGGTATTTCTATCTTTTCCGCGACGCGATTTAGAGCGGCGCCGCTGACATCGACGCTTTGGTGGTATCTCAGGAGGTTCGTCCTCAAGTGGATCCTTCCCATCATCGTCGTCGCCTTCTTTAGGTGTGCCCACCATGTATACGTCATATGAGGAAGTGGCCGTCCAGCATCCGGTGAATGGTGGGCTTTTGGCCTGCTCCTCTCCGGCATCGTCATCCATACCGTCGATGTCTTCGGAGGCGTAATCGAGCATGTCGGTTAGATCCTCGACAGTGGCTATGAAGTGGGTGGTGGGTGGGAAGTAAAATTCCCTATTTTCAGCCTCTAGTCCGGGCTGGGCGTAATTCGAAAAGTGGTTCCTCTGCGATGGCGAGGGAATGTATTAAGTCCAAAGCCCCATTTGAGAGCGAGGTTTGGATGGGGGCAGAAGTTTCTGGGCTGAGCTCGCATGACGCGGACTTCAAGGGTCGGAGCTAGTGTCCGGAGAAGAGTCCGGCTTTGTTATGACTGCCGGAGACGCTATTCTCTCCGATTTTCTAGCGTTGAGCTCTATAGCCGCAGAGAGTCCGGCGGGCTCTAGATTCCCATCTTCGGACCTCGTGACGCGCTCCGGATCTAAGGCCGGAGCGGTGGTTGGGGCCGCGAATCCTTGGAAGACCAAGTGTCCTCAGATATCAGCGACATAGTTCAGATTTCCAAAACTGATCTGGTGACCAGGGGCATAGCTGTCGATATATTCTAGGTGGCCAAACGAGTTGGCACGCAGTGCGAAGGCGCCGAATACAAAGATCTGGCTGAGGAGGAAAATCTCCTTCGCGGCAGCATTGTTGTAGATGTTTGATGGAGCCATCGATCCTTTCGACGACGGCACAGTGGAACTCTCAATGAAAGCAGCAATGTCGGTGCCAAAACCGGCAGATCTCGGGTAGGGGGTCCTCTTAATGGAGGTAACAGGAGGCGGGGGACACGATGTTTACCCAGGTTCGGGCCCTCTTAATGGAGGTAATACCCTACTTCCTGCTTGATTGTCTTTGATGAGTATAGGGGTTACAAAAGTTGATCTACCTCGAGATCATAATGGCTAAACCCTAGATGTCTAGCCTGTATGATTATGATCGCCTCTATGGACTAAACCCTCCGGTTTATATAGAAACCGGAGGGGGCTAGGGTTGTACAGAGTCGGTTTACAGAGAAAGGAATATTCATATCCGAACGCCAAGCTTGCCATCCACACAAAGGAGAATCCCATCCGGACATGGGGGAAGACCTTCTATCTTGTATCTTCACGGCCCATTGCTACCTCTTGAGCATGCGTTGGTTTTCCCTTGAAGAGGAAAGGGTGATGCAGCAAATTAGCGTAAGTATTTCCCTCAGTTTTTGAGAACCAAGGTATCAATCCAATAGGAGACTACACGCAAGTCCCTCGTACTTGCACAAACAATCAAGAACCTTGCAACCAACACGATAAAGGGGTTGTCAATCCCTTCATGACCACTTGCAAAAGTGAGATCTGATAAAGATAATAAGATAAATATTTTTGGTATTTTTGTTGTATAGATTGGAAAGTAAAGATTGCAAAATAAACGGCGGCAGAAATAGCAAGTTGATAGGAAAATAATATGATGAAGATAGACCCGGGGGCCATAGGTTTCACTAGTGGCTTCTCTCAAGATAGCATAATTTACGGTGGGTGAAGAAATTATGGTCGAGCAATTGATAGAAAAGCGCATAGTTATGAGAATATCTAGGCATGATCATGTAAATAGGCATCACGTCCGTGACAAGTAGACCGAAACGATTCTGCATCTACTACTATTACTCCACACATCGACCGCTATCCAGCATGCATCTAGAGTATTAAGTTCATAAGAACAGAGTAACGCATTAGGCAAGATGACATGATGTAGACGGATAAACTCAAGTAATATGATATAAACCCCATATTTTTATCATCGATGGCAACAATAATATATGTGCCTTGCTGCCCTTGCTGTCACTGGGAAAGGACACCGCAAGATTGAACCCAAAGCTAAGCACTTCTCCCATTGCAAGAAAGATCAATCTAGTAGGCAAAACCAAACTGATAATTCGAAGAGACTTGCAAAGATATTTAAATCATGCATAAAAGAATTCAGAGAAGAATCAAATATTGTTCATAGATAATCTTGATCATAAACCCACAATTCATCGGATCTCGACAAACACACCGCAACAAGAATTACATCGAATAGATCTCCAAGAAGATCGAGGAGAACTTTGTATTGAGATCCAAAGAGAGAGAAGAAGCCATCTAGCTAATAACTATGGACCTGAAGGTCTGTGGTAAACTACTCACACATCATCGGAGAGGCTAAGGTGTTGATGTAGAAGCCCTCCGTGATCGATTCCCCCTCCGGCGGAGCGCCGGAAAAGGTCCCAAGATGGGATCTCACGGGTACAGAAGGTTGCGGCGGTGGAAATAGGGTTTCGTGGTGCTCTTGGATGTTTTCAGGGTATATGAGTATATATAGGCGAAAGAAGTAGGTCGGTGGAGCCATGAGGGGCCCACGAGGGTGGGGGCGCGCCTACCCCCCTGGGCGCGCCCTCCTACCTCGTGGCCGCCTTTTTGCTTCCTTGACGTCCACTCCAAGTCTCCTGGATTGCGTTTGTTCCAAAAACTATCCTCGCGAAGGTTTCATTTTGTTTGGATTCCGTTTGATATTCCTTTTCTGCGAAACACTGAAATAGGCAAAAAACAGCAATTTGCATTGGGCCTTTGGTTAATAGGTTAGTCCCAAAAATAATATAAAAGTGCATAATAAAGCCCATTAAACATCCAAAACAGATAATATAATAGCATGGAACAATAAAAAATTATAGATATGTTGGAGACGTATCAAGCATCCCCAAGCTTAATTCCTGCTCATCCTCGAGTAGGTAAATGATAAAAACAGAATTTTTGATGTGGAATGCTACCTAACATAATTTTCAAAGTAATTCTGTTTATTGTGGCATGAATGTTCAGATCCGAAAGATTCAATATAAAAGTTTAATATTGACATAAAAATAATAATACTTCAAGCATACTAACTAAGCAATTATGTCTTCTCAAAATAACATGGCCAAAGAAAGCTTATCCCTTGAAAATCATATAGTTTGGTTATGCTTCATTTTCTTCACACAAAAATGCTCTCATCATGCACAACCCCGATGACAAGCCAAGCAATTGTTTCATACTTTAGTAATCTCAAACTTTTTTCAACTTTCACGCAATACATGAGCATGAGCCATGGACATAGCACTATGGATGGAATAAAATATAATGATGGGGGTTGTGTGGAGAAGACAAAAAAGGAGAAAGTCTCACATTGACGCGGCTAATCAACGGGCTAGGGAGATGCCCATCCATTGATGTCAATGCAAGGAGTAGGGATTGCCATGCAACGGATGCACTAGAGCTATAAATGTATGAAAGCTCAACAAAAGATACTAAGTGGGTGTGCATCCAACTTTCTTGCTCACGAAGACCTAGGGCATTTGAGGAAGCCCATTGTTGGAATATACAAGCCAAGTTCTATAGTGAAAAATTCCCACTAGTATATGAAAGTGACAAAATAGGAGACTCTCTATCATAAATATCATGGTGCTACTTTGAAGCACAAGTGTGAAAAAAAAGATAGTAGCATTGTCCCTTTTATTTCTTTTCCTTTTTGGGGCCTTTCTCTTTTTTTGGCCTTTCCTTTTTTATTGGGGACAATGCTCTATTAATTATGATCATCACACTTCTATTTATTTACAACTCAATGATTACAACTCGATACTAGAACAAGATATGACTCTATATGAATGCCTCCGGCGGTGTACCGTGATGGGCAATGAATCAAGAGTGGCATGTATGAAAAATTATGCATGGTGGCTTTGCCACAAATACGATGTCAACTACATGATCATGCAAGGCAATATGACAATGATGAAGCGTGTCATAATAAATGAAACGGTGGAAAGTTGCATGGAAATATATCTCGGAATGGCTATAGAAATGCCATAATAGGTAGCTATGGTGGCTGTTTTGAGGAAGATATAAGGAGGTTTATGTGTGCTAGAGCATATCATATCACGGGGGTTGGATGCACTGGCGAAGTTTGCACCAACTCTTGAGGTGAGAAAGGGCAATGCACGGTACCGAAGAGGCTAGCAATGATGGAAAGGTGAGAGTGTGTATAATCCATGGACTCAAAATTAGTCATAAAGAACTCACATACTTATTGCAAAAATCTACAAGTCATCAAAAACCAAGCATTACGCGCATTCTCCTAGGGGGATAGATTGGTAGGAAAAGACCATTGCTCGTCCCCGACCGCCACTCATAAGAATGACAAACAAAGAACACCTCATGTTTCAAATTTGTCACACAACGGTTACCATACGTGCATGCTACGGGACTTGCAAACTTCAATACAATTATTTCTCAAATTCACAACTACTCAACTAGCACGACTCTAATATTACCATCTTCATATCTCAAAACAATCATCAAGTATCAAACTTCTCATAGTATTCAATGCACTTTTTATGAAAGTTTTTATTATACCCATCTTGGATGCCTATCATATTAGGACAAATTTTATAGCCAAAGCAAATTACCATGCTGTTCTAAAGGACTCTCAAAATAATATAAGTGAAGCATGAGAGATCAATAATTTCTATAAAACAAAACCACCACCGTGCTCTAAAAGATATAAGTGAAGCACTAGAGCAAAACTATGTAGCTCAAAAGATATAAGTGAAGCACATAGAGTATTCTAATAAATTCCGATTTATGTGTGTCTCTCCCAAAAGGTGTGTACAGCAAGGATGATTGTGGTAAACTAACAAGCAAATACTCAAATCATACAAGACGCTCCAAGCAAAACACATATCATGTGGTGAATAAAAATATAGCCTCAAGTAAAGTTACCGATGGACGAAGACGAAAGAGGGGATGCCTTCCAGGGCATCCCCAAGCTTAAGCTTTTGGTTGTCCTTGAATTTTACCTTGGGGTTCCTTGGGCATCCCCAAGCTTAGGCTCTTGCCAGTCCTTATTCCAAAATCCATCAAATCTTTACCCAAAACTTAAAAACTTCACAACACAAAACTCAACAGAAAATCTCATGAGCTCCGTTAGTATAAGAAAACAAATCACCACTTTAAGGTAATGTAATGAACTCATTCTTTATTTATATTGGTGTTAAACCTAATGTATTCCAACTTCTCTATGGTTCATACCCCCCGATACTAGCCACAGATTCATCAAAATAAGCAAACAACACACGAAAAATAGAATCTGTCAAAAAACAGAAGAGTCTGTAGCAATCTGTACCAAACGTATACTTCTGTAACTCCAAAAATTCTGAAATAAATTGGTGGACGTGAGGAATTTGTCTAGTAATCATCTTCAAAAAGAATCAACCTAAAATCACTCTCCAGTAAACAATAGCAGCTAATCTCGTGAGCGCTAAAGTTTCTGTTTTTTACAGCAAGATCATAAAGACTTCACCCAAGTCTTCCCAAAGGTTCTACTTGGCACAAACACTAATTTAAAACATAAAACCACATCTAAATAGAAGCTATATGAATTATTTATTACTAAACAGAAACAAAAAGCAAGAAACAAAAATAAAATTGGGTTGCCTCCCAACAAGCGCTATCGTTTAACGCCCCTAGCTAGGCATAAAAGCAATAATAGATCTAGGTATTATCATCTTTGGTTTTTATTTTTTTTGCGGAGTCATGCTCGAATGCGGGAGGTTCTTTACGTTTCCCTTCATATTCGGAAATTTTTAGATCTAAAGAATCCAACCGCTTATTACAAAGGGTAATCAACATATTCTTGCGGTGAAGATTTCCGCTAACACTCTTAAGAGGTTCAAGAGACTGTTGTAAAATTTTCGTTACTTCGCAAATCTTCTCAAAACCTTGTGTCTCTTCCTGGGTATGATGTGTCCCCTTTTGTTGAGGTAGTGTTCCCACTATTCCCTCTATGATTCCATGAGCAATACTGGGATCAATTTCGATAAAATTTCCTTTGGCAACACAATCCAAGAGTTGTCTATGGGACATATTTAGTCCAACACAAAAATTACGAAGTAAAATTCTAAAACTCACCTCTAAGGTGCAATTACGATAAGATTCCATCATCCTATACCAAGCATCTTTTAAGTTTTCTCCTTGTGTTTATTTGAAGTGAAGAACTTCAAACTCGGTAGACAAAGGAGCAGATAAAGGATTGGCTATGAAAACAAAACAAATGATCTAACACACGGATACACAAGAAGCAAGCGAAAAGAGACGGGCAGAAAAAGAGGGCAAATAAAACGGCAAAGGTGAAGTGGGGGAGAGGAAAACGAGAGGCAAATGGCAAATAATGTAATGCGAGGGAGAAGAGTTCGTGATGGTTACTTGGAATGTCTTGGCTTGTGCGTAGATCTCCCCGACAAAGGCACCAGAAATCACAAGTTGGCGGGAGATCAAATCTTGACTTGACTTGGTGTAAGCCACCCTGGCAACGGCGCCAGAAATCCTTCTTGCTACCTCTTGAGCATGCGTTGGTTTTCCCTTGAAGAGGAAAGGGTGATGCAGCAAAGTAGCGTAAGTATTTCCCTCAGTTTTTGAGAACCAAGGTATCAATCCAGTAGGAGACTACACGCAAGTCCCTCGTACCTGCACAAACAATCAAGAACCTTGCAACCAACGCGATAAAGGGGTTGTCAACCCCTTCACGGCCACTTGCAAAAGTGAGATCTGATAACGATAAATATTTTTGGTATTTTTGTTGTATAGATTGGAAAGTAAAGATTGTAAAATAAACGGTGGCAGAAATAGCAAGTTGATAGGAAAATAATATGATGAAGATAGACCCGGGGGCCATAGGTTTCACTAGTGGCTTCTCTCAAGATAGCATAATTTACGGTGGGTGAACAAATTACTGTCGAGCAATTGATAGAAGAGCGCATAGTTATAACAATATCTAGGCATGATCATGTATATAGACATCACGTCCGTGACAAGTAGACCGAAACGATTCTGCATCTACTACTATTACTCCACACATCGACTGCTATCCAGCATGCATCTAGAGTATTAAGTTCATAAGAACAGAGTAACGCATTAGGCAAGATGACATGATGTAGAGGGATAAACTCAAGTAATATGATATAAACCCCATCTTTTTATCCTCGATGGCAACAATACAATAAGTGCCTTGCTTCCCCTGCTCTCACTGGGAAAGGACACCGCAAGATTGAACCCAAAGCTAAGCACTTCTCCCATTGCAAGAAAGATTGATCTAGTAGGCCAAACCAAACTGGTAATTCGAAGAGACTTGCAAAGATATTTAAATCATGCATAAAAGAATTCAGAGAAGAATCAAATATTGTTCATAGATAATCTTGATCATAAACCCACAATTCATCGGATCTCGACAAACACACCGCAAGAAGAATTACATCGAATAGATCTCCAAGAAGATCGAGGAGAACTTTGTATTGAGATCCAAAGAGAGAGAAGAATCCATCTAGCTAATAACTATGGACCCGAAGGTCTGTGGTAAACTACTCACACATCATCGGAGAGGCTATGGTGTTGATGTAGAAGCCCTCCGTGATCGATTCCCCCTCTGGCGGAGCGCCGGAAAAGGCCCCAAGATGGGATCTCACGGGTACAGAAGGTTGCGGCGGTGGAAATAGGGTTTTGTGGTGCTCTTGGATGTTTTTAGGGTATATGAGTATATTATAGGCGAAAGAAGTAGGTCGGTGGAGCCACGAGGGGCCCACGAGGGTGGGGGGCGCACCTACCCCCCTGGGCGCGCCCTCCTACCTTGTGGCCGCCTCATTGCTTCCTTGACGTCCACTCCAAGTCTCCTGGATTGCGTTTGTTCAAAAAACGATCCTCGCGAAGGTTTCATTCCGTTTGGATTCCGTTTGATATTACTTTTCTGCGAAACACTGAAATAGGCAAAAAACAGCAATTTGCACTGGGCCTTCGGTTAATAGGTTAGTCCCAAAAATAATATAAAAGTGCATAATAAATCCCATTAAACATCCAAACCAGATAATATAATAGCATGGAACAATCAAAAATTATAGATACGTTGGAGACGTATCACCCATCTGTCCGGCCCACGTCACATAGCCCGGACACCCGAGGACCCCATAATCCAGGACTCCCTCAGCCACCAGGTGGGCACAACCCACCTGGGCATGCCAGGCCCCCTAGGTGCGCCCTGGTGGGTTGTGGCCTCCTCAGCCCACCTCCGGTGCCCATCTTCTGGTATATAAGTCATTTTGACCTAGAAAAAATAAGGAGAAGGCTTTCGGGACGGAGCACCGCCGTCTCAAGGCGGAACTTGGGCAGGAGCACTTTCGCCCTCCGGTGGAGCGATTCCGCCGGGGGAACTTCCCTCCCGGAGGGGGAAATCATCGTCATCATCATCACCAACAACTCTCCCATCTTGGGGAGGGAAATCTCCATCAACATCTTCAACAGCACCATCTCATCTCAAACCCTAGTTCATCTCTTGTATTCAATCTTGTTACCGGAACTATAGATTGGTGCTTGTGGGTGACTGGTAGTGTTGATTACATCTTGTAGTTGATTACCATATGGTTTATTTGGTGGAAGATTATATGTTGAGATCCATTATGCTATTTAATACTCCTCGGATCATGAACATGTTTATCATTTGTGACTAGTTACTTTTGTTCTTGAGGTCACGGGAGAAATCATGTTGCAAGTAATCATGTGAACTTGATATGTGTTCGATATTTTGATAGTATGTATGTTGTGATTCCCTTAGTGGTGTCATGTGAATGTAGACTACATGACACTTCACCATATTTGGGCCTAAGGGAATGCATTGTGGAGTAGCAATAGGATGATAGGTTGCGAGAGTGACAGAAGCTTAAACCCCAGTTTATACGCTATTCCGTAAGGGACTGATTAGATCCTAGAGTTTAATGCTATGGTCAGAATTTATTCTTAATACTTTTCTTGTAGTTGCGGATGCTTGCGGGAGGGTTAATCATAAGTACGAGGTTTGTTCAAGTAACAACACCTAAGCACCGGTCCACCCACATATCAAATTATCAAAGTAGCGAACTGATAACCCACGAGTATAGGGGATCGCAACAATTTTCGAGGGTAAATTATTTAACCCAAATTTATAGATTCGACACAAGGGGAGCCAAAGAATACTTGAAGGTATTAGCAGCTGAGTTGTCAATTCAACCACACCTGGAGATTAATTATCTGCAGCAAGTAATAAGCAGCATAGTAATATGATAGTTTTGATAGTAGTGACAGCGGCAACGGTAACAGTAACAGTGATAGCAGTAATTTTGTAGCAAGTGTAATAGTGATGATAGCAATAGTAAAGCAGCAAGATCAATAAGGATAAATTCATAGGCATTGGATCGGTGAGTTGTTGGATGATATTCATCATGATACAGTTATAACCTAGGGTGATACGGCACTAGCTTCAATTCATTGATATAATGTAGGCATGTATTCCGTAAATAGTCATACGTGCTTTATTAAAAGAACTTGCATGGCATCTTTTGTCCTACCCTCCCGTGGCAGCGGGGTCCATATTGGAAACTCAGGGATATTAAGGCCTCCTTTTAATAGAGAACTGGAGCAAAGCATTAGCACATAGTGAATACATGAACTCCTCAAACTACGGTCATCACCGAGAGTGGGCCCGGTTGTTGTCACTCCGGGGTTGTCGGATCATAACCGTAGTAGGTGACTATAACTTGCAAGATCGGATCTAAAACATGGATATAATGATGAATTCATAAACGGTTTAGATCTGAGTTCATGGCACCCGGGCCCAAAGTGACAAGCATTAAGCATAGCAAAGTCATAGCAACATCAATCTAAGAACATAGTGGATACTAGGGATCGGGCCCTAACAAAACAAACTTAATTACATGATGAATCTCATCCAACTCCTCACCGACCAGCGAGCCTACAAAGGAATTACTCACTCCCGGTGGGGAGCATCATGGAATTGGCGATGGAGATGGGTTGGTGATGAAGAAGAACGAAGACCCCCCTCTCCGGAGCCCCAAACAGACTCCAGATCTGCCCTCCCGAGGAAGAATAGGGCTTGGCAGCGGCTCCGTCTTGTGGATCACGATAATTCTTCTCCCTGATTTTTTTCTGGAAATATGTGATTTTATAGTATCAGGGGGTCGTCAGCGGGGCCACCAGGTGGGTACAACCCATATGGGTGCGCCAGGAGAGGGGGGCGTGCCCTGGTGGGTTGTGCCCAACTAGGGGCCCCTCTCTGGTGGGTCTTGGCTCCAAAAATCTTATTATTGGTATAAAAAACCCTCGCAAAGTTTCGCTCCATTCCGAGAACTTTCATTTCTACACAAAAACAACACCATGGTAGTTCTGCTGAAAACAGCGTCAGTTCGGGGTTAGTTTCTTTCTAATCATGCAAATTAGAGTCCAAAACAAGAGGAAAAGCATGAGAAAAAGTAGATACGTTGGAGACGTATCAACTCCCCCAAGCTTAAACCTTTGCTTGTCCTCAAGCAATTCAGTTGATAAACTGAAAGTGAGAAAGAAAAACTTTTACGAACTCTTTTGCTCTTGTTTGCATAAATAAGCTTAAACAGCACCCAGGTTTTCAGCCAACATTATAACTAACAATGTCAACAATAACTCTTAAAGATTATAATGACTCATATCAATGACATAATCAGCTAGCGAGCAATAATAAAATATCTCAAACAGCAACACGTTGTCAAAACAATCAGTATATAATATGACAATAGTTGTATCTCGCTAGCCCTTTCTGAGACCGCCAAACATAAATGCAGAGCACCTCCAAAGTTCAAGCAGCGACTAAACATTGTAATTCATGGTAGAAAAGATCCAGCCATGATGCATCCAACATTAGCTACACACAATGCGTAAATCATGACAGCTCTGCTCTACTCAGTTTCTGGCGCTTGTTTTTAGAGGGTGGTGACACAACATAAAAGTAAATAGAAAGTCCCTTCGCAGAGGGAAGCAGTGATTTGTAGAGGTGCCAGAGCTCAATTTTTTAAAACAGAGATAATTGGTATTTGAAGACATGCACCCTTCTTATTCACTTCACAACCATCAGTTATCAACATCTTCCATGCTAAGCACGCTAGTGGCGGTTCCCAAGCGATAAAAGTAAAGGTTTACTCCATTGGGAGTTTTTGTTTGATTATTTCAGAGATGAACTCTTTTTCATGTTTGCAGTTTGGGACTGGGCATCCCTAATACCGCCCATTTCCTCGTGCGATGGCGAGTGAATAAACACTCGACCTGAGGATAACCCGCTTAGCACGGAAGATATCGACCACCTCCTGTCGTTCCATGAACGATCCAGGCACACAAAACGGATAATTTTTTAGAAGTTTTTAGAGGTGGCACATGCAAATTTACTTAGGACGGCAGGGTAATACCGTATATAGGTAGGTATGGTGGACTCATCTGGAATAACTTTGGGTTCAAAGTTTTTGATGTACAAGCAGAATTCCCACTTAGTACAGGCGAAGGCTAGCGATTAAGATTGAGAAGCAGCCAGCTAGAGAGCAACAACGATCATAACCATGCATTGTGCATAAGTAACATTGGACACTAGCATGAGTAGGATATGAACACCATGAACATAAATATTATAGCGGCTATGTTTGTTTTGATTCAACTACATGCATGAACATGTACCAACTCAAGCCACTCGAACATTCAGAGGAGGATACCATATCATCATACTACATCACAATCATTTTAACGCTATGTTGATAACCAAGATAAATCATCATTAACTCCCAGCTACTTATGCATGGCATGAGAAACTATAATCTCTAATTGTCATTGCAAAAATGTTTAATCATAATGGGCTGAAGCCTGAATACTAGGTTAAACATATTTACACAAACAGAACAAGTCGAGTTCATACCAGTTTCTCTTTGCCACGGCCAGTTCATCGGATGTCGTCATTATTGCCTTTCACTTGCACGACCGAATGATATGAAAATAATAATAGTGCAAGAGTGCCGTGGACTAAGCTGGAATCTGCAAACATTTTATTCAACAAGAGAAGACAAGGTAAAATGTGCTCTTTATTAGTTTAACAGTTATTCATATGAGAGCCACTCAACATTTTCATCATGGTCTTCTCCTTGGTACAACTCGAATAAAAAGAAAAGAAATTCAGAGAAACACACTGAAATGTTTTTGGAGTTTTTGGTTTTCTTCAATCAAGCAAATAAAAAGCAAAAACAAGAAAAACTATTTACACGGGAAAGCTCCCAACAAGCAAAAGAAGAACAAGGAAATCTTTATGGGTTTTCTTTTTAATACTACTACTAAGCATTCATAGAAAGTAAATTACTACAACTAATTTTTTTCGTTTTTCTAAAGTTTTTCAAACACACAAGAAGAAAGCAAGAAAATAAATCTAAGCATGGATGATACAATGGAAAAGTGTGAACACCGACAAATGGAATGATATGTAGACATGAATATAATGTCGGTGAGAAACACGTACTCCCCCAAGCTTAGGATTTTGGCCTAAGTTGGTAATCGGTCAGTAGCCTGGAGGGTAGTAGTCGGCGTGGTAGCTCACGGAGGCTCTCGGTGCGGATGCCTCAGCCTGCCGTGCTGCCACCACTGCTGCGTTGTGAGCTTGGGCCTCGCTCTCAAGAACAAAATATCTTCCCTTGCTTTGATAATCAAAGAGAGCAGGCGCATGCAAATATGTGTCCACAACATGTGATTGGTTAAACAACAAATTATAAGTGAAGTTATCAGCCCTTCCCTGGAGAATCTTATGCTCTTTTAAGGCATCAAAATCTAAACAGCGAGTGGCTAGGATAGGATCAAAGGGCAAAGGTGAAACACCCAGCCCTCTTGCTAGACGTGTGGCCTAAATTCCACCATAGAACTAGCCACTTTTGGCGTTATGCTGAAGTCTACGTGCGACAATCGCTCCATGGTTATAATTCCTTTCGCCAGTGAGAGCAGTGTAAATGAGGCTCAAGTCTAGCGCACAAAGTACGCTACAGTCTTGCTTGCCTACTATGCATTTCCCGTTAAATAATGCAAAGTACTGAATTCCGGGAAAGTGAACACTCTTTATTCTTCCTTGTCTCACTCCCCTACCTTCACCGTAACAAAGGCTAGTCCAGAAAGACTCAAACTCAGCCTTTGATGGCTCATCAAGTGAACCCCAAAATGGAAGTTTGCAATGGTAAGCAAATTTCTCCAGTGGGATAGTAAATGGTTCATCATAAAGCATAAAAGACACCCTAGACTCCCGTGGAAAATATTTAAATCCTTTGACAAATGATTCAGTGAGGAATTGGTGTTGTTCACACTTATCTGAAAGGTAGAGACCGGCATTGTGAACATATTGTTCAAATTCCTCCTTGATGCCCACATGCACTGTATAGTCATCGCAAGGCCATAAGCATGTTTTGGTGGCGGCATCTCGCGTGGAACTTTCACTTGGTTCAACGTATGACCGACGAGTAGAACTGTCACTAGAAGATGCCCCCGAGGATCGTCTCCTCGAAGAACTCCTTCCAAATAGGTTCATCATATCCGCGTACAATTTTTCCTATGAACAAAAATCTGAATTTTTAGTTCACAAAATCTTCTCAACAAAACTTCACAAAATTGATAGCAACTACTCATAAGGATACATAGAGGCCATAGCAAGCATTCAAACTACTTAGAACACTAAGAATTCAACATGCAAGCACATCTACAGCAGCACCAAGAGTAGCTAATTATTCAAAGTATAAACCATTAAAACAAAAATTAATTGGACACAATCCCACGTGTCGAGGCACGACTTAGAGGCATAACCGCATAGTGGTTTAGTCGCAAGAAGGGTCATCTTCACACAATCCCATGTAATGAACAAGAATGGGATAAAGAGTTGGCTTACAATCGCCACTTCACACAATACATAAATATAATTCGCACATCATCCAAAATACAAACATATAGACCGACTACGGTCAAAATCCAGATGAAAATAAGATAACCCCAAATGCTAGATCCCCGATCGTCCCAGCTGGGCTCCACTACTGATCATCAGGAAAAGACACATAGTAACGACCACGTTCCTCGTCGAACTCCCACTTGAGATCGACCCCATCATCTGCACTGGCATCGTCGGCACCTGCAACTGTTTTGGTAGAATCTGTGAGTCACAGGGACTCAGCAATCTCATACCCGCGAGATCAAGACTATTTAAGCTTGAAGGGAAGGATGGTGTAATGAGGTGGAGCTGCAGCGGCAATAAGCATATCTGGTGGCTAACATACGCAAATGAGAGCGAGGAGAGAAGCAAAGGAACGGACGTCATCTAGCAATAACTCACACCGTCTTCACTTCCCAGACTCCGCCGAGAAGAGACCGTCACGGCAACACACGCAGTTGATGTATTTTAATTGGGTCAAGTGACAAGTTCTCTACAACCGGACATTAACAAATTCCCATCTGCCTCATAACCGCGGGCACGGCTTTCGAAAGATAATACCCTGCAGGGGTGTCCCAACTTAGCCCATCATAAGCTCTCACGGTCAACGAAGGATAAACCTTCTCCCGGAAAAAAAACCTGATCAGTCTCGGAATCCCGGTTTACAAGACATTTCGACAATGGTAAAACAAGACCAGCAAAGCCGCCCGAATGTGCCGACAAATCCCGATAGGAGCTGCACATATCTCGTTCTCAGGGCACACCGGATGAGTAGTCCGTACAACTAAAACCAATCCTCGAGTTTCCCCAAGGTGGCGTTGCAAAGGGCTCTAGTTTGGACCAGCACTCAGAGGAACACTGGCCCGGGGGTTTAAAATAAAGATGACCCTCGGGCTCTAGAAAACCCGGGGGAAAAAGGCTTAGGTGGCAAATGGTAAAACCAAGGTTGGGCTTTGCTAGAGGAGTTTTATTCAAGGCGAACTGTCAAGGGGGTCCCATAAATCACCCGACCGCGTAAGGAACGCAAACTCAAGGAACATAATCCCGGTATATCAGAAACTAGGGCGGCAAGAGTGGAACAAAACACCAGGCATAAGGCCGAGCCTTCCACCCTTTACCAAATATATATAGATGCATTAATTAAATAAGAGATATTGTGATATCCCAACATATCCATGTTCCGACATGGAACAAACTTCAACTTCACCTGCAACTAGCAACGCTATAAGAAGGGCTGAGCAAAAGCGGTAACTTAGCCAAACAACGATTTGCTAGGAAAGGATGGTTAGGGGATGACATGGCAATATGGAAGACATGATATAGCAAGTGATAGGTAGCGCAGCATGGCAATAGAGCGAACAACTAGCAAAGCAAAGATAGAAGTGATTTAGAGGGGTGGTCATCTTGCCTGCAAGGTTCTCAGAGTTGTCGAAAGCTTGATCCTCGTAAGCGTACTCAACAGGTTCCTCGTTCACGAACTCATCTCCCGGCTCTACCCAAGACAAGAACACAAACAAACGAAACCACAATCAACCACGAGAAATGCACAAGCAACATGATGCAAAACATGTATGATATGCGAGATATGATATGCGATGCATATGCGTGCTCCGGAAGGAAAATGATGAACATGGCAGTAACTTGGCAAACCAAGCATGCCACTGGAAAGATGAGATGATTTCGGTCGAAATCGATATAAAGATCACCGGAATCGAATGCACGGTTTGCAAATGGCAAGCAAAACAAGAATGACGCAAATCTGCGATAAACAGCATGATAACACTTAAAATGCAACAAGAAACAAAGCTACAGCACTCCAAAATAGCAACAAAGCACATGGAAGTAAACTACAGGAGATGCTTGACAAAAGATGAACACTGAGCTACAGCTAGTTCACAACATATCAAGCTCAAACAAGCATAGCAAAAGTGCAAAAGATAACAGGTTCACAGACTTGGTGAAAAACTGGACATGGCAGAAAACAGCATCAGGTAGCAATGTTCAGAGCACGAACTCAACATGCTACAGGAACTTAACATAGCAAAACAAGGCATGGAAGTGTTCTACTAAATGCATATGAAAAAAGTCCCTTACTGACCATAAGCCAAAAAGGACCATAAGATATGATGGCAAGCATGTAAACATAGCAAGTATCGTTATCAGGTTCCAGACTTGGCAGAAAACAGAGCATGGCAGAAATAATAATATGTAGGCCACTTTGTGAGCTTGATGCACTCACTACCGAGCAATTCATGACAAAACAAGCATACCAACAGCACGATGGCATATTTATGAATCTATCCATGGCAAGAACAAAAGCATAGCATGTATGGATCAACTACAATAAGCTTGGCAACATTGCATATCATGTTAAGAATCTGCCAGAAATATTTTATAGCAAAAGTAGAGCAAGATTGAGTCATGCTATGAGACTCCATAATTGCAAACAAGGGCAGGAATGGATTAATTACAACTATAGCTACAAAACATCCTTAATGTACATCTCCAAAATATGCATGGATCTCTCTGTAGCATCAAGTTTACATGGCAACGAAATAACAGCAGATAAAGACTTGGAGAAATCACCAAGTCCCTGAAATCAGAAATATTACGGAGCCTACTTTGCATGCTTGTGCTAGTCACCACAGAGATCACCAAAATACATGGCATACACCCTTGGAAAGATGGCATAGCATACTTCAAAACACATGTAGAGCTCATACCCATAAGATGCACAGATTTAAAGATACAAAAATAACAAATCTCCAAGTTCTGATAAGAACCAGCAGATAACAGCAACTAGCCCTCTTCGAACAGAGATTTGGGCATCAAGATGACCTCTAATTAACATGGTGCAATTGAACAAAAAGTAGAGCATCGCGAGACGAACAATTTTACATATTACACGCGCGAATCGAAGCTAAATGCGAGGAGTTATACAATGATGAACAGAGGCATATGCTGTAGGAAATCTCAAGACTTGGAAAATATTTGGGGGGGTTTCGGGAAAAGTCAACTACCCCTGTCCAGATCCAATCGGGGCCGAACCTCGAGCTCGCCGTGGCCGGAGGTGGCAACCGGAGCGGAGGCGAGGAGGGCGAGGGGGCCGACGGGCGCGGGGAGGAGGTGGCGCCGGCGGAGGCGGTGCGGGGCCGGCAACGAGGAGGCGTGGACGGCGGCGAGTGGCGGCGGAGCACGGCGGGCGGCGGGCGGTCGTGGCGGCGAGGGGCGCCGGCGGCCGGGCGCGGCGGCGGCGCGCGCCAGGTGCGGCGGCACGCACGGGAGGCGGGAGCGACGGGCGCGCGGGCCAGCTGCGGGCCGGGCGGGCCGCGGCGACGGCGACACGTGGCGGCGGCGCGGAGGTGGACGCGTCCGGCTCCGCCCGGACGTGTCCGGCGGCGGAGTGGGACGAGGGCTAGGGTTAGACTGCGTTTTTTTTTCCGGGAGGGTCACAAATTTATAGGTAGAGGGAGCTAGGAGGCTCCAAATGAGGTGCGGTTTTCGCCCACACGATCGTGATCGAACGACCTAGAGCATGGAAGAGAGTTTGGTGCGTTTTGGGCTGGTTTTAGAGGGGTTTTTTGCTGGACACTCAAATGGTCTTTGCGGATGCCCGGTTAACCGTTGGAGTACCAAACGACCTCCAAATGGAACGAAACTTGATCGGTGGTCTCCGGGTGGTATAATAAGGCCACTTGACAAGCCTCGGTCCATTCCGAGAAAGTTTGACACCCGCACACGAAAGAAAACAAGAGGGGTGCGCCGGAGGAGATAGGAGCGCCGGATTGCTAAACGGACAACGGGAAAAATGCTCGAATGCAAGAGACGAACACGTATGCAAATGCAATGCACATGATGACATGATATGAAATGCAAGACATGACAAAATGCAAAACGAAAGACAAAAACCCGACCACGGAGGGAATATCATAGCACATAGCCGAAAATGGCAAGAGTCGGAGTTACAAATATGGCAAGTTACATGCGGGGTGTTACAATGCATTTCCCCAACAATAAGTATTTCATATTTCTTTTTGACAGTAGGTAGAGGTATTTGAAAACTTCCAATAGTGATTGTCGGAGATTTTTCAATAACATTAATACCATTCACTAGGAATTGTTTCTTCAGAAAGTGCACCGTATGCTCATTACCACTGATATAAAAAGTGACCTTGCTTTTATTGCAATCAATAACAGCCCCTGCAGTGTTCAAGAAGGGTCTACCAAGGATAATCGACATGTTGTCGTCCTCGGGCATCTCAAGTATGACAAAGTCAGTCAAAATAGTAACATTAGCAACAACAACGGGCACATCCTCACAAATACCGATAGGTATGGCAGTTGATTTGTCAGCCATTTGCAAAGATATTTCAATAGGTGTGAGGTTATTCAAGTCAAGTCTTTTATATAAAGAGAAAGGCATAACACTAACACCAGCTCCTAAATCACACAAAGCAGTTTTCACATAATTCTTTTTGATAGAGCAAGGTATAGTTGGTATTCCCGGATCTCCAATTTTTTTAAGTACTCCATCTTTGAAAGTATAATTAGCAAGCATAGTGGAGATTTCAGCTTCAGGTATTTTTCTCTTATTTGTGATGATGTCTTTCATGTATTTTGCATAAGGAGGCATTTTCAAGATATCAGTCAAGCGAGTACGAAAAAAGACTGGCCTCAGCATTTCAGCAAAGCGTTCAAATTCTTCATCATCATTCTTTTTAGTTGACTTGGGTGGAAAAGGCATAGGTTTTTGAACCCACAGTTCTCTTTCTTTACCGTGTTTCCTAGCCACAAAGTCTCTTTTATCATACCTTTTATTCTTAGGTTGTGGGTTATCAAGATCAACAGGTGGTTCTATCTCAACATTATTATCTGGTTCCTTATCATTGTTTGGTTGAGTGTCTTCGTGAACCTCATCATTATCTTTTTGATTAACACTAGGTGAGTGTTCATTACCAGATTGAGTTTCAGCATCACAGATAGAAGTTTCATTTTCATTATCATTATCAGGAGGTTTTTCTATTTCAGGTTCACTAGAAGTATGCAGAGTCCTATCATTTTTCTTTTTAGAAGGACTAGGTGCACTAATGTTAGCTCTTTGTGAATCTTGTTCAATTCTTATTGGGTGTCCCTCAGGATAAAGAGGTTCCTGAGTCATTTTACCTCCTCTAGTTGCAACTCTAACAGCAAAGTCATGCCTATTATGATTCATTTCATCAAGTAATTCTCTTTGTGATTTAGCAACTTGTTCTAACTGAGTTTGAACCATAGAAGCATGTTTTCCAACACCTCTAACATCATTTGATATTCTAAATAACAAGTCACTCAAGCGAGCAATCATATCCGAATTATATTTCAATTGTTTCATAACATTTGTATTGAAGTGATCTTGTTTTCTAATATAGTTTTCAAACTCATAAAGGCATTGACTGGGATGCATATTGTGAGGATTATCATTACCATTGAACTTCATAAGAGAATTTACCTCTACCACCTTAGTCAGTGGTGGTGTATTAAGCCCATGTATTTCTTCAATAGGAGGTAAATTTTTAACATCCTCAGCTTTAATACCTTTTTCCTTCATTAATTTCTTTGCCTCTTGCATATCTTCAGGACTGAGATATAATATACCCCTCTTCTTCAGAGTGGGTTTAGCCGGTGGTTCAGGAATAGTCCAATCATCATAATTTTTCAAGATATTATTCAATAATTCTTCAGCTTGTCCAACAGTTCGTTCCCTGAAAACACAACCAGCACAACTATCTAGGAAGTCCCTAGAAGCATCGGTTAGTCCATTATAGAAGATAGCAAGTACTCCCTCCGTCCCAAAATAAGTGTCTTAAGTTTAGTACAACTTTGTACTAAAGCTAGTACAAACTTGAGACACTTCTTTTGAGACGGAGGGAGTATTTCATTTTTCTTAAGAGGATGATCAGGCAAAGCATTAAGTAACTCGCAAAGCCTCCCCCAAGCTTGTGGGAGACTCTCTTCTTTAATTTGCACAAAGTTAAATATTTCCTGTAAGGCAGCTTGTTTCTTATGAGAAAGAAAATATTTTGCAGAGAAGTAATAAATCATATCCTGGGGACTACACACACAACTAGGAGCAAGAGTATTGTACCAAGCTTTAGCATCACCCTTTAATGAGAAAGGAAATAATTTGGGAATAAAGTAATAGCGAGTTTTCTCATCATGAGTAAAAAGGGTGGCTATGTCATTCAACTTAGTAAGATGTGCCACAACAGTTTCAGTTTCATAACCATGGAAAGGATCAGATTCAACCAGAGTGATTAACTCTGGGTCGACAGAGAATTCATAGTCCTTATCATCAATAAAGATAGGTGAAGTAGCAAACTTAGGATCACATTTTGTTCTAGCATTCATAGATTTTTCTTTATACTTTTGTAGTAATTTCTCTAGATCATATCTATCATTGCAAACAAGAATATCTCTAGTTATTTGTTCACTCATAACATGACCTTCCGGTACCTTAGGCAATTCATATCTAGGAAGGCTAGTTCTAGTAGGTGTTTCGGGAGATTCAGTTTCAAGCTCATCATCAGATTCAACAACATCATGTTGTATAACTCTAGCAATGTGTTCATCAAGAAAATCACCAAGTGGCACATCATCATTATCAAGCAAGGTACTAGCATCATCATAAGCATCATTCATAGTAGAAGTATCATCATCAATAACTTGCGACATATTAGAATTCATAGCATGTGGTGGTGTTGCAAGTTTACTCATAACAGAAGGTGAATCTAAAGCAGAACTGGATGACAGTTTCTTACCTTCCCTCGTACTTGAGGGAAATATCTTAGTCTTTGGATCCTTCTGATTCTTCATAGTGATAATATGATAATAATCCCAAGTGACTCAACAAATATAGCTATGCTCCCCGGCAACGGCGCCAGAAAGGTCTTGATAACCCACAAGTATAGCGGGTCGCAACAGTTTTCGAGGGTAAAGTATTTAACCCAAATTTATAGATTCGACACAAGGGGAGCCAAAGAATATTTGAAGGTATTAGCAGTTGAGTTGTCAATTCAACCACACCTGGAGATTAATTATCTGCAGCAAGTAATCAGTAGCACAGTAATATGATAGTTTTGCTAGTAGTGACAGCAGCAACGGTAACAGTAACAGTGATAGCAGTAATTTTGTAACAAGTGTAACAGTGATGATAGCAATAGTAACGCAGAAAGATCAATAAGGATAAATTCGTAGGCATTGGATCAGTGACTTGTTGGATGATATTCATCATGAGATAGTTATAACCTAGGGCGATACAGCACTAGCTCTAGTTCATCGATATAATGTAGGCATGTATTCCGTAAATAGTCATACGTGCTTTATTAAAAGAACTTGCATGACATATTTTGTCCTACCCTCCCGTGGCAACGGGGTCCATATTGGAAACTAAGGGATATTAAGGCCTCCTTTTAATAGAGAACCGGAGCAAAGCATTAGCACATAGTGAATACATGAACTCCTGAAAGTACGGTCATCACCGAGAGTGGGCCCGGTTGTTGTCACTCCGGGGTTGTCGGATCATAACCGTAGTAGGTGACTATAACTTGCAAGATCGGATCTAAAACATGGATATAATGATGAATTCATAAACGGTCCAGATCTGAGTTCATGGCACCCGGGCCCAAAGTGACGAGCATTAAGCATAGCAAAGTCATAGCAACATCAATCTAAGAACGTAGTGGATACTAGGGATCGGGCCCTAACAAAACTAACTCGATTACATGATGAATCTCATCCACCTCATCACCGACCAGCGAGCCTACGAAGGAATTACTCCCTCCCGGTGGTGAGCATCATGGAATTGGCGATGGAGATGGGTTGGCGATGACAAAGAACGAAGATCCCCCTCTCCGGAGCCCCAAACAGACTCCAGATCTGCCCTCCCGAGGAAGAACAGGGCTTGCCGGCGGCTCCGTCTTGTGGATCGTGATAATTCTTTCTCCCTGATTTTTTTCTGGAAAATGTGATTTTATAGTATCAGGGGGTCGTCAGCGGGGCCACCAGGTGGGTAGAACCCACCTGGGCGCGCTAGGAGAGGGGGGCGCGCCCTGGTGGGTTGTGCCCAACCAGCGGCCCCTCTCTGGTGGGACTTCGCTCCAAAAATTCTTATTATTGGTATAGAAAATCCTCGCAAAGTTTCGTTCCATTCCGAGAACTTTCATTTCTGCACAAAAACAACACCATGGTAGTTCGGCTGAAAACAGCGTCAGTCCGGGGTTAGTTTTATTCAAATCATGCAAATTAGAGTCCAAAATAAGAGGAAAAGCGTGAGAAAAAGTATATACGTTGGAGATGTATCACGAACACAAATCAAACCAACAGGATGAAAGTGACTAGATGAAATTCCCGTGTACCCTCAAGAACGCTTTGCTTATCATAAGAGACCGTTTTGGCCCGTCCTTTGCCTCAAAAGGATTGGGCTACCTTGCTGCATACTTGTTACTATTATCGTTACTTGCTCTTTACAAATTACCTTGCTATCAAACTACTCGCTACTTACAATTTCAGCACTTGCAGACATTACCTTACTGAAAACTACTTGTCATTTGCTTCTGCTCCTCGTTGGGTTTGACACTCTTACTTATTGAAAAGAGCTACAATTGATCCCCTATACTTGTGGGTCATCAGGGGTCCTATTGGAAACTAAGGGATATTAAGGCCTCCTTTTAATAGAGTACCGAACCAAAGCATTCGCACTTAGTGAATACATGAACTCCTCAAACTACGGTCATCACCGGGAGTGGTCCCGACTATTGTCACTCCGGGGTTGCCGGATCATAACACGTAGTAGGTGACTATAACTTGCAAGATAGGATTAAGAACACAAATATATTCATGAAAACATAATAGGTTCATATCTGAAATCATGGCACTCGGGCCCTAGTGACAAGCATTAAGCATAGCAAAGTCATAGCAACATTAATCTTAGAACATAGTGGATACTAGGGATCAAACCCTAACAAAACTAACTCGATTACATGGTAAATCTCATCCAACCCATCATGGTCCAGCAAGCCTACGATGGAATTATTCACGCACGGCGGTGAGCATCATGAAATTGGTGATGGTGGATGGTTGATGATGACGATGGCGACGGATTCCCCTCTCCGGAGCCCAAAACGGACTACAGATCTGCCCTCCCGAGGAAGAACATGGCTTGGCGGCGGCTTCATATCGTAAAATGCGTTGAATCCTTGTCTCTGATTTTTTTTTCTCCTCGAAAGTGAATATATGGAGTTGGAGTTGAGGTCGGTGGAGGTCCAGGGGGCCACAAGGTCGGAGGGCGCGCCCCCCCCCCACCCTTGTGGCTAAGGTGTCGGCCCCTGCTGCTGATTCTTTCGCCAATAATTTTTATTAATTCCAAAAGTTATCTCCGTGCAGTTTTAGGTCATTCCGAGAACTATTTATTCTGCACAAAAATAACACCATGGCAATTCTGCTGAAAACAGCGTCAGTCCGGGTTAGTTCCATTCAATTCATGCAAGTTAGAGTCCAAAACAAGGGCAAAAGAGTTTGGAAATGTAGATACGTTGAGACGTGTCAACTCCCCCAAGCTTAAACCTTTGCTTGTCCTCAAGCAATTCAGTTGATAAACTGAAAGTGATAAAGAAAAACTTTTACAAACGCTGTTTGATCTTGTTGTTGCAAATATGGAAAGCCAGTATTCAGGTTTTCAGCAAAGATTATGAACTAATCATATTCGCAATACTCCATCCATTCCATTTCTAGCACGCATAATTTTTTCTGGGAAATTCCAAATTGTAGTGCGCATTTGCTTCTTTGTCCCACTCTTGACAAAAATACCCCTTATCCTCTCTCCCGCAGCGCATCTTCCTCGCTATCCCCTGCTCCCATCGTCTCCGCCCTGCGTCCCCGCGTCCCTGCTCTGAGTCTCGGCATCCATGGACAGCGTCTCTATGTCCACGACCGCCGGCCGACCGTACCGCGTCCACAAACGCGGAGTGTGAGCTCCAGGACCTCCCCTTGGTCGTAGCACACACTGCGGATGGCGAGCTCCAGCGTGAGCACACGAAGGTCAGCAGCGCAGAGCAGGTTCACCAGCCGCATGGAGATGGAGTACACCATGCCTTCCTAGCATCATCCTCTCCGGTCAAGGGCGGAGGAGATGACAAGGGCAGCGGCTGCAACATTGACGGGGGTGTCGCTGTCGCCGCCGCTGACGAGTCACGCTCCCGTATTGTGGGATCCACCGCTGTGGTGGCCGTCATGGGGTGCCGCGGCATCATTGTCACCAACTGCGGTGGCTCGCTTGATGTGCTCTCCAGCGGTGGCGTGATGTTTCCGCTTTCCACTGTGTCACTGACACACAAAGTACATCCATGCGTACATGCGCTACGAGCGGGGATAATATCGTCCAAAATTTAACGCCAGGTCACTGATTGGTATCTGTGCCTGAAACTATGCGCACTATATACTGGAACGGAGGGAGTAACATTTAGGTCTCACATTTACTCATATCAATGACATAATAAACTAGCGAGGAATAATAATAAATCTCGGATGACAACACTTTTCTCAAACAAATCATGATATGATATAACAAGATGGTATCTCACTAGCCCTTTCTGAGACCACAAAACATAAATGCAGAGCACCCCTGAAGATCAAGGACTGGCTAGACATTGTAATTCATGGTAAAAGAGATCCAGTCACAGTCATACTCAATATAAATTAATAACAATGCATACAAATGACAGTGATGCTCTCTAACTGGTGCTTTTTATAAGATGATGATGACTCAGCTATAAAAGTAAATAGATAGGCCCTTCGCAGAGGGAAGTAGGGATTTGCAGAGGTGCCAGAGCTCGAGTTTTGAAATAGAGATAAATAATATTTTGAGCGGTATACTTTCATTCTCAACATAACAACCAAGAGATCTCGGTATCTTCCATGCTACATACATTATAGGAGGTTCCCAAACAGAATGGTAAAATGTATAGTCCCCCACCACCAACAAGCGCACTCCACGCCTGGTCCGAAACAATGAGTACCGTCCAACTAACAACAATCCTAGGGGAGTTTTGTTTGCAATTATTTTGATTTGATTTGCTTTGAGCATAGGACTGGGCATCCCGGTTACCAGCCATTTTCTCGTGAATGATGAGCGGAGTCCACTCATCATGAGAATAACCCACCTAGCATGGAAGATATTGATAGCCCTAGTTGGTACATGAGCTATTCAAGCATACAAAACAGATTATTATTTTAAGGGTTAGAGTTTGGCACATGAAAATTTACTTGAAACGGCAGGTAGATACCGCATATAGGAAGGTGGGGAATCATATGGAACAACTTTGGGGTTTATGGAAGTGGATGCACAAGCAGTATTCCCGCTTAGTACAAGTGAAGGCTAGAAAGAGACTGGGAAGCGACCAACTAGAGAGCGACAACAGTCATAAACATGCATTGAGATTAACCAACATTGAATGCAAGCATGAGTAGGATATAAATCACTATGAACATAAATATCGTGGAGGCTATGTTGATTTTGTTTCAACTACATGCGTGAACATGTGCCAAGTCAAGCCACTCGAATCATTCAAAGGAGGATACCATCCGATCATAATATATCACAACCATTTTAATTTCCATGTTGGAACGCAAGGTAAACCATTATAAAATCTTAGCTAAGTAAGCATGGCATGAGTAACTATAATCTCTAATTGTCATTGCAAACATGTTTCATTCATAATAGGATGTATCAGGAACGATGAACTAATCATATTTACAAAAACAAGATAGGTCGAGTTCATACCAGCTTTTCCTCATCTCAATCATTTCATCATATATCGCATTATTGCCTTCCACTTGCATGACCGAACGGTGTGGATAATAATAATACTGCACGTGCATTGGACTAAGCTGGAAGCTGCAAACATTTATTCAAAGGAGAAGACAAGGTAATATGGGCTCTTTGTTAGATCAACAATAATGCATGAGAGCCACTCAACATTTTCATCGTGGTCTTCTCCTATCGACCCCCAAAGAAAAGAAAAGAAATTCAAAGAAACACACTGAAATGTTTTTGGAGTTTTTTGTTTTTTCGAAGGAAGGTAAAACAAGAATGAGAAAAACTATTTACACGGGAAAGCTCCCAACAAGCAAAAGAAAAACGAGAAATCTTTTTGGGTTTTCTTTTAACTTTACTACTACTGAGCATGCATAGAAAGTAAACTAACTACAACTATTTTTTTGTTTTTTCTTAAGGTTTTTCAAACACACAAGAAGAAAGCGGGAAAAAGAAAGTAAACTAACATGGATAAAACAATGAAAGAGTATGAACACCGACAACTGAAATGAGTGTGTGAACATGAATATAATGTCGATGAGAAATACGTACTCCCCCAAGCTTAGGCTTTTGGCCTAAGTTGGTCTAAGGCCACTGGCCTGGTGGATATCCAAAGTTGTAGTTGGGGTTGTACTGAGATGCGTCAGCTACTGCCTGAAGGGCTGCAGCATGGAGGCGAGCAGCCTCCGCTGTTCTCTCATACTCGTTTGCCTCCTCTCTAGTTATAAAATATCGTCCATTTGCCTGAAAGTTAAAGAAAGAAGGAGCAGGAAGAGTAACAAGGACAGCACGCAATTTATCAAAGATTAGTCGGTACTGGAGGATCTGTTTGTTCCTCTTAAGAAACTGGTGGCGTACCATAGCCTCATAATCCAGAAAAGCAGGTGGCAACTCAATATCATAACTTCTAATAGGTACATTCAAATAGTTAGCTAAACGAGTTGCATAAATCCCACCAAATAAATCTCCATCTTTAGCATTAAGATGTATCCTTCTAGCAATAATGGCCCCCAAATTATATCGTTTATCACCTAACACCGCACACTTGAGGACACTAAGAACTGGGACGCAAACATGGCAAAGCACATGTTTACCATTAATACACCTACCGATAAAGAGAACAAAATAATGTATGGCAGGAAAGTGAATGCTCCCTACGGTTGCTTTTGTGATATTTCTAGTTTATCCAACAGTGATACTACCAAGGAAATCATTATATTCATATTTGTGAGGCTCACTAAGACTGCCCCATTGCGGAATTTTACATGCATCACAAAAGTCTTCTAGGTCCATGGTATAAGATTCATCATAAAGATCAAACAGGATAGTATGAGTATTACGCTTAGATGAAAACTCAAACCTCCGCACGAAGGAATTGGTGAGATAATAATATTGTAAGCATTGGTCCGATAAGAAGTCCTCGAGGCCGCATTTTTTATGTACGCATAGAATTCATCCTTGAAACCTGCACGATCCATAAATTCATCCGACGGCCATTCACACGGCTTCACTTGAGCTTCCCTTGGCGGTTCAAGGTCCTGCTCACGAATCACAGGCCTGGGTCCTTGCTTCCTTGAAGCACCACCTTGGTACATTTTCCTCGACATTTTCCTTCCACTGAAAAATTTCTAAAATTTTAAGTGACTCAAAATAAAAGTGAACCAAACTCAACAAAATTGATAGCAACTACTCCTTCAAGTGCCTAGAGGCTATATCATGCATCAAAAGTACTTTGGACCATATAAAATTAGCATGCAAGCTGAAGAACATGGTCACCACAATAGAAAATTTTGCAATGAATAAAGCACTAGAATTAAAACTAATTGGACCATTGGAGGAGTCACATACCGAAGAACAATCCCCCAAAGCAGATTTGTGAATGGAGCTTTGAGCAAGGAGATCAAAAATGGCAGCAAGACGAGCAAGAACACGAGTTTGAGCAATGGAGTGATTTTTTTTCTGGAGGAAGAAGGAGTGGATGGGTGCTGGAATAAGTGGAGGGGGGCCACGTGGGGTGCACAACATCAGGGGGCGCACCCCAGGGGGGTGGGCACGCCCTCCACCCTTGTGGCCAGCTGGTGAGGCCCCTTGGTGTGTTTTTTTCACTAGAAATTCTAAAATATTGTAAAAATAATCATACTAATTTTTCAGGGCATTTGGAGAACTTTTATTTTCAGGGCATTTTTTATTGCATGGATAATTCAGAAAACAGACAGAAAATACTACTTTTGCTTTATTTAATCTAAATAACAGAAAGTAAAAGATGGGTATAGAGAGTTGTGCTTTCTAAATTCATCCATCTCATGCTCATCAAAAAGGAATCCATTAACAAGGTTGATCAAGTCTTATTAACAAACTTCTTCCGAATGACATGAAACAGGAGAATTTTCGAATAACACTAGGTTACCTCAATGGGGATATGCACGTCCCCAACAATAAGAATACCATATTTCTTTTTGACAGTAGGAAGAGGGAATTCAAAACCTCCAATAGTAATAGTTGAAATTTTTCCAATAGAATTGATACTATGAACTTGAGGTTGTTTCTTCAGAAAGTGTACCGTATGCTCATTACCATTAACTTGAAAAGTGACATTGCCTTTGTTGCAATCAATAACAGCCCCTGTAGTATTCAAAAAGGGTCTACCAAGGATAATCGACATATTGTCGTCCTCGGGAATATCAAGAATAACAAAGTTCGTTAAGATAGTAACGTTTGCAACCACAACAGGCACATCCTCACAAATACCGATGGGTATAGCAATTGATTTATCAGCCATTTGCAAAGAGATTTCAGTAGGTGTCAACTTATTCAATTCAAGTCTACGGTATAAAGAGAAAGGCATAACACTAACACCGGCTCTAAGATCACATAAAGCAGTTTTAACATAGTTTCTTTTAATGGAGCATGGTATAGTTGGTACTCCTGGATCTCCAAGTTTCTTTGGTATTCCACCCTTAAAAGTATAATTAGCAAGCATGGTGGAAATTTCAGCTTCCGGTATCTTTCTTTTATTAGTAACAATATCTTTCATATACTTAGCATAAGGAGGCATTTTAAGCATACCAGTCAAATGCATATGCAAAAAGATAGGTCTAACTATTTCAGCAAAGCGCTCAAAATCCTCTTCATCTTTTTTCTTGGATGGCTTAGGAGGAAAGGGCATGGGTTTTTGAACCCATGGTTCTCTTTCTTTACCATGTTTCCTAGCAACGAAGTCTCTCTTATCATAATGTTGATTCTTTGATTGTGGGTTACCAAGATCAACAGCAGGTTCAATCTCTACATCATTATCATTACTAGGTTGAGCATCAACATGACCATCATTATTAACATTATCACTAGGTTCATGTTCATCACCAGATTGTGTCTCAGCATCAGAAATAGAAATATCATTGGGATTCTCAGATGTGTCAATAGCAGGTTCACTAGCATGCAAAGTCCTATCAGTTTTCTTTTTATTTTTAGTACGAGGACTAGGTACATCAGTGTTAGCTCTTTGAGAATCCTGGTGAACTCTCTTAGGATGGCCCTCAGGATACAAAGGTTCCTTGGTCATTTTACCACCTCTAGTCATAACCCTAACAACATTATCATTATTCTTACTATTCACTCATTAAGCAAATCATCATGAGCTTTAAGTACTTGTTCTACTTGAGTTGTATCCATGGAAGCATGTTTACTAATAATCTTAAGATCATTAACAATTCTATTCATATAATTACTCAAGTGATCAAGCATGTAAGCATTACGTTTCAATTGTGTACTAACATAAGCATTGAAATTTTCTTGTTTAACAATAAAATTATCAAACTCATCCAAACATTGTCTAACAGACTTATTATAAGGAATATCACCTTCATCAAATCTACGGAGAGAGTTTACCTCTACTGCCTACGTCGGGTTATCAAGACCATGTATTTCTTATATATTGTAACATCCTAAATTTTCAATTTGGAATGTTTAACAATTATTAGCTAAGCATCTATGCATTTTGTTTGAATTGAGTGGCATTTGGAAATTTCAGAGGCATTTGAGTTTTATCTGACTTTGAATTCAGCTTGGCATTTGAAAGTTATTTCAACAATCCCTAACAAATACTTGTCCAAAAGTATGATAGGAGCTAACATGACACTCCAAAAAAAAGTTAGAAGAAAACAATGCCAAAAGTTTTGAATTCATATTTGAGTTTCATTTGGATTTTTTTAGAAAAATATTTTTATAAAGTTTTTAATTAGCCTCTGAAAAATAGTTCATCTTGTAGTATTTCTTTTTCTGGATTTTTTTGATATATATATATATATGTGTGTGTGTGTGTCCTATATAAAAATATTTTTAATTTCTCTCTTTATATTTTTCTCTCTGTTTAATTCAAAAAAAACTCAGCGCCTGGCCAGACCAGGCGCAGCCCAGTAGGCCTAGCCTTCCTCACGACCTGGTCGTCTTCTTCCTTGAACGTTCATGGCAGAGGCAGGATGCACGTATGCATCACATCTCCACCCAGCGCCCCCACCCCTCCCCTCGCCCCGAAACTCCTCTGAACAGAACCCCCCTCTCCTCCCTCGACCCCTCCCCTTCACTAGTGCGCCCTAATTCCCCCTCTAATGGCCATTAGAACCACAGGTAACTGCTGCCATTAACGCCATTAAATCCGACAATGCCCCGCTCTCCTCTGGCTCCTGCTGACCATCTATAAAAGCCCAGAGCGTTGCCCCTGTTCCCCTCGTCCGAAGCCCCCTATTTGCAAAAGCTATCTCCCTCCCTAACCTCGCCAATTGCTCGCCGGAGTTCGTGGATTCTGGCGGCTTCTCCACCACGCCAGGAGGCGATACCGACCCCGCGGTACTGTTCCTCGGATCCGCCTCACGTTGCTCTTCACCGTCCCGCACGCGTCCTCCGTCGAAGCACACCGGAGTCGCCTTCTTCCTCGTCGCTGGCGACAAGTCTGGTGAGCACCCAGCCAGCCAACCAGAAAGCGCCACTTGGCGTCTGGCCGATTTTTTTTCTCTTTTTCCAGTATTTTTCCAATCTCAGATTCTATATCAATTCTTCTTTCTAGTATCTATATCTATACCTACCTACTAATAAAAGGGCTATTGCTTCTTACCACCATAATTTCGTCCATTTTTCGTCCGTCGTCAAGCCGCTAAAATTGTACGTATATCCGATGTGCGTGTCTGATTGTTCGTCCGTCTAAAAACTAAAGAAACAATTCCTTATTTAACACTATCTTAAATTTCGTTTCCTTATTTGACACTGAGAAACTTTTTCTTCCCTATCTAACAACGAGTCTAAATTTTATGCCTTTTATGACACTTTCGTCGATTTTGAGCCTAAATAACACCGGAAAAGACTCTTTTACCCTTCATGTGATATGTGTGTGTGGGACAGTAGCACACACGCAACATCAGTGCATGCGCAGTAGCACACACGTAGCAGCACATACATATACGGCAACACACGCATGTGCGCACACACACAGCAGCACACACGCACGCAGCAGCAGCACTCACACGCAGCAGCAGCAGCACACACGCACGCAGCAGCACTCACATGCACGCAGCACACATAGCAGCACAGACGCACGCAACTCACATGCACGCAACAACGCGCGCGCGCACACACGTACACAGCCAGTAGCAAACACACACATGTACACACGCAGCAGCACAGATGCGCACACGCACACTCTCAGCAGTAGCACACACGTACGTGCACACACACGCACACACAAACATACCACTTGAGGGTAAAAGGGTCATTTCTGGTGTCATTTAGGCTCAAAATAGACAGAAGTGTTATAAAAGATATAAAATTTAGACTCGTTGTTAGATAGGGAAAAAATTATTTGTCCATGTCAAATAGGGCATAAAATTTGACACGGTGTTAAATAAAGAATTCTCTCAAAACTAAAACTACGTGCGTGTGCTGCGGTCGTCCAGCATGGTTTTAGCCCGTCTTCCGCGGTCATCCTACGCTGTGGGCCAATGAAGGTACGATATGGCCCAACGAAGAACGGCCCAGTGCAGTCCAAGGAAGGGAAAAAATAATTGCCAGTTTTCTGATTCGAACTCGCGACCTCATACCATACAACTAATGTCGTGACCAACTGAGCCTCACGTTATGTTACTTAAGGAAAGCTTGATTCGTCTATTAGTCCCATATCACTCGCTTATATGCAATCCTATTAATTATATACATCGTTTAATTTATCTAGGTATCAAGGAGTTGTCTCATGAATCAATAAGAAAGGAAATAAGCTGCCGTAGGAAGGAAGGAGAATTGAATTGCTAAAGGGGGAAAGAAGGTTGTGATAGAGTAAATATTATTAGGAAGGAAAATGTGAGGAGGGGAGCAGAATCGAATCATGATGCTGAAATTAAGGAAGGCCAAAGGGAGGAAGAAGGCTGGCTGCCTGGATGTCCCGTCACGCCACTACATGGATGATTTTAAACGAAGATTATGGGTGGGCTCGTCTGTCAGGTGCATAATTTAACCGGGGGAACGCGCACTCATCCATAAACATGTGTCTGTGCTCTAGCACTTTGCATTTTGTTGGTGGCACTGGGAGCAATGCACAACATCCAGATGCTCCTTTTTTTGGGGTATTTATTTGTCTTTCGAAAAATGCTAGTTTTGATCAATTTAGGTATGATATACCTAGAGAAGGGTTGTACGCTGCGCGAGGCAAATGAACGACACAAATGAAAAATAGGAGGGCGCTAGAGCTGAATTGTTGGCGCTGGGGCATGCTTGAGTATAAAGGCATCCTAATCATGGGAATAGACCGGACCATATATATTAACTGAAGGTAATCAATCGTAAAGCCTGCATGTTATATCTTTGAGCATTTAGTGTTTGTATAAAGGCATGTTAATAATGTGCACGTGTGGACAATTGAGCATCTGCACAAAAATCTCCCTTATAATCACTATGCACTCAATGTCTCCCTTTTTCCTTTGGTAGTATTTCTAATCAAAGATAGAAACAAACGGTGCATGTTTCGATACTAATATATTGATAGGTACATTTTAAAAAAAAATCTGCAAAATTACCGATATTAACACCTCACTTTTTTATGTTCCCCAAACTAACAAGCATGTGCAAATAAAATATAGAATCTAAGTGTCACATGCACTGACACGAAGGCGCTTCGCTACCGAGTTCTTCGACCCGACCAACCCTAGTTCATGGTGACTCAGGTTTACTATGCGAGTTACTGAAGTTCGCCATCTAATCCAAGCATCACAAAACAAAAGGTGAGCATTATTATTCAAAGGAATTAATAATTAACCTGCTAAATTTATTAAAGGAATGAATAATTTTGAACTGACCAGCCACGCTCATATTGGGTTGAGTATATGTGGAGAAAAAAATCTCCCGTTGCAACGCACGGACATGTGTGCTTGTATCTTTTAATCTATAGATTTGATTTAGTTTATTCTTTTTCCTACTAGTTCATAAAAATATCCTCTATCCAGAGAACCAAACGAAAAATATTTTTGAAAGTTTTAAAATTTGAATTCAAACAGATCTGAATTCAAACTTCTTTAGGCCATAACTCGAGTTTCGTAACTCCGTTTTGAGTGATTCTTTTTGCAAATCGAAGCTTGTGACATGTATTTTCTGTTAAAACCAAAACCATTTATTTTCGTTTCTTTAAAAATTACGTTCTGTACAGAAACTTTATTTGGTTGTTTTTTAAGTTTACCGAAGTCTTTTATTTGTTTTCGGTTTGGATTTTTGCTTGTATGCTTATGTATGTTATTGCTTGCCTATGTCAGATCACCCGGAGTGTGAGGCTTGCTACTATGAATCTTTAGAGTTCAACGACCGTCAGCAAGACAAGTTCACACTTTGATCATATTTTTCAATACCCAGTTTTTACTATGCATTAGTTTCACCCTCAAAGATTGCATGAGTAGGATTGGGAATATGTGGTTATGCTATGTAGTTCATGTCATAGGAACCTATGACCTTTGATCACCCCGGGAATATTTGTTATGTCATGTATTGCTTAGCCATGCTAGTAGACAGGGATTGGTATGTGTGATCCATGCAAGTTGCGAGAGTTAATAATTTTGGGATAACATAAGGTGGCAACTTTAATACACATCTGGGTGGATTGTTTGGGGCACCTGGAGTAACCAGTGCTTGCCCAAGGGGAATCCAGGAGTACCCGTGTGATTACCCTAGGTCCACCACCCAGGCTCAGAGGGATCATAAGATATTTCTTGCCTGGAAACTTCCGTGTGCAGCCACAAGCCATTATGGGCTCTAGCATAGTTGAGTAAGTTGTGTGACCTCTTTTTCGTGGTAGACTAGCTGATGTAGGGGAAAGTAGGTGTACCAGTCTACCCAGGGTTTGGAGGAAATACTTCAGAAAGGCTATGTCTCGATCTTCCGATCATGGAGGTGGTCGAGTCTTGTGGGGTGATACGTCTCCAACGTATCTATAATTTTTTATTGTTCCATGCTATTATATTATCTGTTTTGAATGTTTAATGGGCTTTAATATGTTCTTTTATATTATTTTTGGGACTAACCTATTAATCGGAGGCCCATTGCCAGTTTCTGTTTTTTTTGCCTATTTTAGAGTTTCGCAGAAAAGGAATACCAAACGGAGTCCAAACGGAATGAAACCTTCGCGATGATCTTTCTTGGACTGAAAGCAATCCAGAAGACTTGGATTCAAAGTCTGGAACGCCACGAGGCAGCCACAAGGCAGGAGGGTGCGCACGGGGGGTAGGCGCGCCCCCACCCTCATGGGCCCCTCGTAGCTCCACCGGCGTACTTCTTTCGCCTATATATACTCTTATACCCTAGAAACATCAGGGAGAGCCACGAAACCACTTTTCCACCGCCGCAACTTTCTGTACCCGTGAGATCGCATCATGGGGCCTTTTTCGGCGATCTGCCGGAGGGGGAATCGATCATGGAGGGCTTCTACATCAACACCATTGCCTCTCCAATGAAGCGTGAGTAGTTTACCACAGACCTTCGGGTCCATAGTTATTAGCTAGATGGCTTCTTCTCTCTCTTTGATCCTCAATACAAAGTTCTCCTTGATGTTCTTGGAGATCTATTCGATGTAATACTCTTTTGCGGTGTGTTTGCCGAGATTCGATGAATTGTGAATTTATGAACAAGATTATCTATTAATATTATTTGGTTCTTCTCTGAATTCTTATATGCATGATTTGATATCTTTGCAAGTCTCTTCGAATTATTGGTTTAGTTTGGCCTACTAGATTGATCTTTCTTGCAATGGGAGAAGTGCTTAGCTTTGGGTTCAATCTTGCGGTGTCCTTTCCCAATGACAGTAGGGGCAGCAAGGCACGTATTGTATTGTTGCCATCGAGGATAAAAATATGGGGTTTCTATCATATTGCTTTAGTTTATCCCTCTACATCATGTCATCTTGCCTAATGCGTTACTTTGTCCTTATGAACTTAATACTCTAGAAGCATTCTGGATAGCGGTCGATGTGTGGAGTAATAGTAGTAGATGCACAATCGTTTCGGTCTACTTGACACGGACGTGATGCCTATATTCATGATCATTGCCTTAGATATCTTCATAACTATGCACTTTTCCATCAATTGCTCGGCAGTAAATTGTTCACCCACTGTTATACATGCTATCTTGAGAGAAGCCACTAGTGAAACCTATGGCCCCCAGGTCTCTTTCTTATTATATTGCATCTCTTTTATTTACATTGCATCTCGTTTACTATTTTGCAATCTTTACTTTCCAATCTATACAACAAAAATACCAAAAATATTTACTTTACTATCTTTATTAGATCTCACTTTTGCGAGTGTCCGTGAAGGGATTGACAACCCCTTTATCGCGTTGGTTGCAAGGTTCTTGATTGTTTGTGCAGGTACTAGGTGACTTGTGCGTTGTCTCCTACTGGATTGATACCTTGGTTCTCAAAACTGAGGGAAATACTTACGCTACTTTGCTGCATCACCCTTTCATCTTCAAGGAAAAACCAACGCATGCTCAAGAGGTAGCAAGAAGGATTTCTGGCACCGTTGCTGGGGAGATCTACGCCAAGTCAAGACATACCAAGTACCCACCATAAACTCTTCTCCCTCACATTAAATTATTTGCCATTCGCCTCTCGTTTTCCACTCCCCCACTTCTAAAACGACTTTCGAAAACTTTTGCCTTTTCTTTGCCCCTCTTTAGTTCGATCTTGTGTTACCATGTGCCTTCTTTTTACTTGCATCTTCGCTTGCTAAAAGTTTATGGATCCTCATCCACTTGCCAATCTTTTTAAGAGATCCAATTATGATGAACCAATTGCTGGTTATTTTGTGCACTAGATTATCTTTATGAAGTTTTGCTTGAAATTCGTGAATCTAAAACTTGTGATGAAGTACTTTATGAAGTGATTCACGATAGATCTTTGAATAAAAAGCATGATTGCAATGATGTTATTATAAATTCTATTAATGTCAATTGTGCTAATAATATGCAAAACCCTAAGCTTGGGGATGCTAGTTTTGCTATGTTCACTACTTGTTGCAATGATCACGATTGGAGTGATTCTTCTTATGATCTTGAAAATTTATTTAAGCCCCATGATGAATATGAGATTGATAATAATATTTGCAATAATATTGAAAGTGGGTTTGGAAGAACGTCAACTTTAGATCCCACATATTTGGATAATGTTCGATCTTATGAATTTTTTTATAAAAGTGGGTTCGGAGAGGTCATGACTTTATTTTATGATGATCCCACTATTTCGGAAGAGTGTCAACTTTGCATACATGTGGATCATGTAGATAATATTCTTTGTGATAGCTAGATTGTTGAATTTGAGTATGATCCCACATGCAATTACTATGAGAGGGGAAAATATGGTTGTAGAAATTTTCATGTTACTAAATTACCTCTCGTTATGTTGAGATTGCTTTTGTTTCTTCCTTCTTCCTTGCATATGCTAGTTTTTGCTTGCCTTAATAATTTGTTTTCTTATAAAATGCCATTGCTAGGAAGTATGTTAGACTTAGATTTGTTTGTCATATGTTTTATGATGCTCTCTTTGTTTCAATTGCTATCTTTCTTGTGAGCATCATTAAAATTATCAACGCCTAGCTAAAAGGTTTTAAAGAAAAGCGCTTGTTGGGAAACAACCCAATATTTTTCCTTCATGTTTAGTAATAAATAATTCATCTAGCTTCTGTTTAGATGTGGTTTATGTTTTAATTAGTGTTTGTGCCAAGTAGAACCAATAGGATCTTCTTGCGTGATAGTTGTTTGATCTTGCCGAAAAAGACAGAAACTTTGTGCTCATGAAAATAATTGTTAAAATTTACCAGAACGTGATAAAATGCTAATTCTTTCTGCAAAAGATAAATATACAAATTATCCAGGTTGTCCTAGTTTTTCAGAATTTTTGGAGTTCCAGCAGTATTCGAACAAATGATACTGCTACAGACTGTTCTGTTTTTGACAGATTCTGTTTTTCGTGTGTTGTTTGATTATTTTGATGAATCTATGAGTAGTATCGGGGGGTATGAACCATACATAAGTTGGAATACAGTAGTTTTAACACCAATATAAATAAAGAATGAGTTCATTACAGTACCTTAAAGTAGTGGTTTATTTTCTTATACTAACGGAGCTCATGAGATTTTCTGTTGAAGTTTTGTGTTGTGAAGTTTTCAAGTTTTTGGGTAAAGATTTGATGGATTTTGGAATAAGGAGTGGCAAGAGCGTAAGCTTGGGGATGCCCAAGGCACCCCAAGGTAAAATTCAAGGACAACCAAAAGCCTGAGCTTGGGGATGCCCCGGAAGGCATCCCCTCTTTCGTCTTCGTCTATCGGTAACTTTACTTGAGGCTATATTTTTATTCACCACATGATATGTGTTTTGCTTCGAGTTTTTTGTATGATTTGAGTCTTTGATTTTTATTTTACCACAATCATCCTTGATGTACACACCTTTTGGGAGAGACACGCATGAATCGGAATTTATTAGAATACTCTATGTGCTTCACTTATATCTTTTGAGCTAGATAATTTTGCTCTAGTGCTTCACTTATATCTTTTTAGAGTACGGTGGTGGTTTTATTTTATAGAAATTATTGATCTCTCATGCTTCACTTATATTATTTTGATAGTCTTCTACAACAGCATGGTAATTTGCCTTGGCTATAAAATTAGTCCTAATATGATGGGCATCCAAGATGGGTATAATAAAAACTTTCATATAAAGTGCACTGAATACTATGAGAAGTTTGATTCCTTATGATTGTTTTGAGATATGAAGATGGTGATATTAGAGTCATGCTAGTTGAGTAGTTGTGAATTTGAGAGATACTTGTGTTAAAGTTTGTGATTCCCGTAGCATGCATGTATGGTGAACCGTTATGTGATGAAGTCGGAGCATGATTTATTTTTTGATTGTCTTCCTTATGAGTGGCGGTCAGGGACGAGCGATGGTCTTTTCCTACCAATCTATCCCCCTAGGAGCATGCGCATAGTGCTTGGTTTTGATAACTTGTAGATTTTTGCAATAAGTATGTGAGTTCTTTATGACTAATGTTGAGTCCATGGATTACACGCACTCTCACCCTTCCAGCGTTGCTAGCCTCTCTAGCACCGCGCAACTTTCACCGGTACCATAAAACCACCATTTACCTTCCTCAAAACAGCCACCATACCTACCTATTATGGCATTTTCATAGCCATTCCGAGATATATTGACATGCAACTTTCCACCGTTCCGTTTATTATGACACGCTTCATCATTGTCATATTGCTTTGCATGATCATGTAGTTGACATCGTATTTGTGGCAAAGCCACCACTCATAATTTTCATAAATGTCACTCTTCATTCATTGCACATCCCGATACACCGCCGGAGGCACGCATATAGAGTCATATTTTGTTCTAAGTATTGAGTTGTAATTCTTGAGTTGTAAGTAAATGAAAGTGTGATGATCATCATTATTAGAGCATTGTCCCAGTGAGGAAAGGATGATGGAGACTATGATTCCCCCACAAGTCGGGATGAGACTCCATACAAAAAATAAAAAAAAATAAAAAAGGCCATAAAAAAAGAGAAAAGGCCCAAATAAAAAAAATGAGGGAAGAAGAGAGGGGCAATGCTACTATCCTTTTACCACACTTGTGCTTCAAAGTAGCACCATGATCTTCATGATAGAGAGTCTCCTATGTTGTCACTTTCATATACTAGTGGGAATTTCATTATAGAACTTCGCTTGTATATTCCAATGATGGGCTTCCTCAAAATGCCCTAGGTCTTCGTGAGCAAGCGAGTTGGATGCACACCCACTTTGTTTCTGGTTGAGCTTTCATGCACTTATAGCTCTAGTGCATCCGTTGCATGGCAATCCATACTCACTCACATTGATATCTATTATGGGCATCTCCATAGCCCGTTGATACGCCTAGTTGATGTGAGACTATCTTCTTCCTTTTTGTCTTCTCCACAACCACCATTCTATTCCACCTATAGTGCTATGTCCATGGCTCACGCTCATGTATTGCGTGAAGATTGAAAAAAGTTTGAGAATACTAAAGTATGAAACAATTGCTTAGCTTGTCATCGGGTTGTGCATGATTTGAATATTTTGTGTGATGAAGATAGAGCATAGACATACTATATGATTTTGTAGGGATAACTTTCTTTGGCCAAGTTATTTTGAGAAGACATGATTGCTTTGTTAGTATGCTTGAAGTACTATTATTTTTATGTCAATATTAAACTTTTGTTTTGAATCTTTCGGATTTGAACATTCATGCCACAATAAAGAAATTACATTGATAATTATGATAGGTAGCATTCCACATCAAAAAATCTGTTTTTATCATTTACCTACTCGAGGACGAGTAGGAATTAAGCTTGGGGATGCTTGATACGTCTCCAACGTATCTATAATTTTTTATTGCTCCATGCTATTATATTATCTGTTTTGGATGTTTAATGGGCTTTAATATGCTCTTTTATATTATTTTTGGGACTAACCTATTAACCGGAGGCCCAGTGCCAGTTTCTGTTTTTTTGCCTATTTTAGAGTTTCGGAGAAAAGGAATACCAAACGGAATGAAACCTTCGCGATGATCTTTCTTGGACTGAAAGCAATCCAGAAGGCTTGGAGTCGAAGTCTGGAACGCCACGAGGCGGCCACGAGGCAGGAGGGCGCGCCCCCACCCTCGTGGGCCCCTCGTAGCTCCACCGACGTACTTCTTTTAACTATGTATTCCCTTATACCCTAGAAACATCAGGGAGAGCCACGAAACCACTTTTCCACAGCCGCAACCTTCTGTACCTGTGATATCCCATCTTGGGGCCTTTTTCAGCGATCTGCCAGAGGGGGAATCGATCACAGAGGGCTTCTACATCAACACCATTGCCTCTCGATGAAGCGTGAGTAGTTTACCACAGACCTTCGGGTCCATAGTTATTAGCTAGATGGCTTCTTCTCTCTCTTTGATTCTCAATACAAAGTTCTCCTCGATGTTCTTGGAGATCTATTCGATGTAATACTCTTTTGCGGTGTGTTTGCCGAGATCCGATGAATTGTGGATTTATGAACAAGATTATCTATGAATATTATTTGGTTCTTCTTTGAATTCTTATATGCATGATTTAATATCTTTCCAAGTCTCTTCGAATTATCTGTTTAGTTTGGCCTACTAGATTGATCTTTCTTGCAATGGGAGAAGTGCTTAGCTTTGGGTTCAATCTTGCGGTGTCCTTTCCCAGTGACATTAGGGGCAGCAAGGCACGTATTGTATTGTTGCCATCGAGGATAAAAATATGGGGTTTATATCATATTGGTTGTGATTTAACACCAATAGTTCACATCTTTATGTGATTAGTTCACATCTCCATGTGACTAATACCCAAAGGGTTTACTAGAGTCAATAGTCTAGTTCACATTGCTATGTGATTAACACCCAAAGAGTGATCAGGTTTTTTTCTTTGTGAGAGAAGTTTAGTCAACGGGTCTGCCACATTCAGAGCCGTATGTATTTTGCAAATTTTCTATGTCTACAATGCTCTGCATGGGGCTACTCTAGCTAATTGCTCCCACTTTCAATATGTATCCAGATTGAGACTCAGAGTCATCCGGATCGGTGTAAAAGCTTGCATCGGCGTAACTCTTTACGACGAACTCTTTATCATAATCGAGAAATATCTCCTTAGTCTTCTAAGGATAATTTTGACCGCTGTCAAGTGATCCACTCCTGGATCAATATCGTACCCCCTTGCCAAACTCATGGCAAGGTACACAATAGGTTTTGTACACAGCATAACATTCTTTATAGAACCTATGGCTGAGGCATAGGGAATGACTTTCATTCTCTTTTTCTATTTTCTGTCGTGGTCGTGTTTTGAGTCTTACTCAACTTTACACCTTGCAATACAGGCAAGAACTCCTTCTTTGACTGTTCCATTTTGAACTACTTCAAAAATCGTGGCAAGGTATGTAGTCATTGAAAAATCTTATCAAGCGTCTTGATCTATCTCTATAGATCTTGATGCCTAATATGTAAGCAGCTTCACCGAGGTCTTTCTTTGAAAAACTCCTTTCAAACACTCCTTTGTGCTTTCCAGAAAATTCTACATCATTTCTGATCAACAATATGTCATTCACATATACTTATCAGAAAGGCTGTAGTGCTCCCACTCACTTTCTTGTAAATACAGGCTTCACCGCAAGTCTGTATAAAACTATATGCTTTGATCAACTTATCAAAGCGTATATTCCAACTTCGAGATGCTTGCACCAGTCCATAGATGGATCACTGGAGCTTGCACATTTTGTTAGCACCTTTAGGATTGACAAAACCTTCTGGTTGCATCATATACAACTCTTCTTTAAGAAATCCATTAAGGAATGCAGTTTTGATATCCATATGCCAAATTTCATAAAATCCGGCAATTGCTAACATGATTCGGACAGACTTAAGCATCGCTACGAGTGAGAAAATCTTATCGTAGTCAACACCTTGAACTTGTCGGAAAAAAATTGCGACAATTCGAGCTTTGTAGGTAGTAACACTACTATCAGCGTCCGTCTTCCTCTTGAAGATCCATTTATTCTTCGATGGCTTGCCGATCATCGGGCAAGTCAACCAAAGTCCATACTTTGTTCTTCATACATGGATCCTATCTCAGATTTCATGGCCTCAAGCCATTTTGCGGAATCTGGGCTCATCATCGCTTCCTCATAGTTCGTAGGTTCATCATGGTCTAGCAACATGACTTCCAGAACAGGATTACCGTACCACTCTGGTGCGGACCGTACTCTGATTGACCTACGAGGTTCAGTAGTAACTTGATCTGAAGCTTCATGATCATCATCATTAACTTCTTCACTAATTGGTGTAGGCATCACTGGAAATGATTTCAGTGATGAGCTACTTTCCAATTCGAGAGAAGGTGCAATTACCTCATCAAGTTCTACTTTCCTCCCACTCACTTCTTTCAAGAGAAACTCCTTCTCTAGAAAGGTTCCACTCTTAGAAACAAAGATCTTGCCTTCGGATCTGTGATAGAAGGTGTACCAAACAGTTTCTTTTGGGTATCCTATGAAGACGCACTTATCCAATTTGGGTTTGAGCTTATCAGGCTGAAACTTTTCACATAAGCATCGCAACCCCAAACTTTAAGAAACGACAACTTAGATTTCTTGCCAAACCACAATTCATATGGTGTCGTCTCAACTGATTTAGATGGTGCCCTATTTAACATGAATGTAGCTGTCTCTAATGCATAACCCCAAAACGATAGTGGTAATTTGGTAAGAGACATCATAGATCGCACCATATCTAATAAAGTACGGTTATGACGTTCGGACACACCATTACGCTGGTGTTCCAGGTGGCGTGAGTTGCGAAACTATTCCACATTGTTTCAAATGAAGACCAAACTCGTAACTCAAATATTTGTCTCCGTGATCAGATCATAGAAACTTTATTTTCTTGTTACGATTATTTCCACTTCACTCTGAAATTCTTTGAACTTTTCAAATGTTTCAGACTTATGTTTCATCAAGGAGATATACCCGTATCTGCTCTAATCATCTGTGAAGGTCAGAAAATAATGATACCCGCCGCGAGTCTCAACACTCATCGGACCGCATACATCGGTCTGTATTATTTCCAATAAGTCAGTGGCTCGCTCCATTGTTCCGGAGAACGGAGTCTTAGTCATCTTGCCCATGAGGCATGGTTTGCAAGCATCAAGTGATTCCAAAAGCCCATCAGCATGGAGTTTCTTCATGCGCTTTACACCAATATGGCCTAAACGGCAGTGCCACAAATATGTTGCACTATCATTATCAACTTTGCATCTTTTGGCATCAATATTATTAATATGTGTATCACTACGATCGAGATTCAATAAACCATTCACCTTGGGTGTATGACCACAGAAGGTTTTATTCATGTAAACAGAATAACAATTATTCTTTGACTTAAATGAGTAACCGTATTGCAATAAACATGATCCAATCATATTATGCTCAACGCAAACACCAAATAACATCTATTTTAGGTTCAACACTAATCCCGAAGGTAAAGGGAGTGTGCGATGGTGATCTTATCAACTTTGGAATCACTTCCAACACACATCGTCACCTTGCCCTCAACTAGTCTTTGTTCATTTTGTAACTCCTGTTTTGAGTTACTAATCATAGCAACTGAACCAGTATCAAATACCCAGGGGCTTACTATGAACACTAGTAAAGTACACATCAATAACATGTATATCATATATTGTTCACTTTGCCATCCTTCTTATCCGCCAAGTATTTGGGGCAGTTCCGCTTCCAATGACCATTTCCTTCGTAGTAGAAGCACTTAGTTACAAGCTTGGGTCTAGCTTTGGGCTTCTTCATGGGAGTCGCAACTTGCTTGCCATTCTTCTTGAAGTTCCCTTTCTTTCCCTTGCCCTTTTACTTGAAACTAGTGGTCTTGTCAACCATCAACATTTGATGCTTTTCTTGATTTCTACCTTCATTGATTTCAGCGTCACGAAGAGCTCGGGAATCGTTTTCGTCATCCCTTGCATATTATAGTTCATCACGAAGTTCCAGTAACTTGGTGATAGTGACTAGAGAACTCTGTCAATCACTATTTTATCTGGAAGATTAACTCCCACTTGATTCAAGCGATTGTAGTACTCAGACAATCTGAACACATGCTCACTGGTTGAGCCATTCTCCTCCATCTTGTAGGCAAAGTACTTGTTAGAGGTCTCATACCTCTCGACTCGGGCATGAGTCTGAAATACCAATTCAGCTCTTCGAACATCTTATATCCTCATGGCGTTCAAAACGTTTTTGAAGTCCCGGTTCTAAGCCGTAAAGCATGGCGCACTAAACTATCAAGTAGTTATCATATCAAGCTTGCCAAACGTTCATAACGTCTGTATCTGCTCCTGCAATAGGTCCGTCACCTAGCGATGCATCAAGGACATAATTCTTCTGTGCAGCAATGAGGATAATCCCCAGATCACGGACCTAGTCCGCATCATTGCTACTATCATCTTTCAACATATTTTTTCTCTAGGAACATATCAAAAATAAACGGGGAGCTACATCGCGAGCTATTGATCTACAACATAATTATGCAAATACTATCAGGACTAAGTTCATGATAAATTAAAGTTCAGTTAATCATATTACTTAAGAACTCCCATTTAGATAGACATCCCTCTAATCATCTAAGTGATCACGTGATCCATATGAACTAAACCATGTCCGATCATCACGTGAGATGGAGTAGTTTTCAATGGTGAACATCACTATGTTGATCATATCTACTATATGATTCACACTCGACCTTTCGGTCTCAGTGTTCCGAGGCCATATCTGCATATGCTAGGCTCGTCAAGTTTAACCCGAGTATTCTGCGTGTGCAAAACTGGCTTGCACCCGTTGTATGTGAACGTAGAGCTTATCACACCCGATCATCACGTGATGTCTCGGCACGACGAACTGTCGCAACAGTGCATACTCAAGGAGAACACTTATACCTTGAAATTTAGTGAGAGATCATCTTATAATGCTACCACCGAACTAAGCAAAATAAGATGCATAAAGGATAAACATCACATGCAATCAATATAAGTGATATGATATGGCCATCATCATCTTGTGCCTTTGATCTCCATCTCCAAAGCACCGTCATGATCACCATCATCACTGGCTTGACACCTTGATCTCCATCGAAGCATCGTTGTCGTCTCGCCAACTATTGCTACTACGACTATCGCTATCGCTTAGTGATAAAGTAAAGCAATTACATGGCGACTGCATTCCATACAATAAAGCGACAACCATATGGCTCCTGCCAGTTGCCGATAACAGTTACAAAACATGGTCATCTCATGCAACAATTTATATATCATCATGACTTGACAATATCACATCACAGCAAGCCCTGCAAAAACAAGTTAGACGTCCTCTACTTTGTTGTTGCAAGTTTTACGTGGCTGCTACGGGCTTCTAGCAAGAACCGTTCTTACCTACGCATCAATACCACAACGATTTTTCGTCAAGTGTGTTGTTTTAACCTTCAACAAGGACCGGGCGTAGTCACACTCGATTCAACTAAAGCTGGAGAAACAGACACCCACTAGCCACCTGTGTGCGAAGCACGGCGGTAGAACCAGTCTCATGAACGCGGTCATGTAATGTTGGTCTGGGCCGCTTCATCCAACAATACCGCCAAATCAAAGTATGACATGCTGGTAAGCAGTATGACTATTATTGCCCACAACTCTTTGTGTTCTACTCGTGCATATAACATCTACGCATAGACCTGGCTCGGATGCCACTGTTGGGGAACGTAGTATTTCAAAAAAATTCCTACGATCACGCAAGATCTATCTAGGAGAAGCATAGCAACGAGCGGGGAGAGTGTGTCTACGTACCCTTGTAGACCGAAAGTGGAAGCGTTTAGTAACACGGTTGATGTAGTCGAACGTCTTCGCGATCCAACCGATCAAAGTACCGAACGCACGGCACCTCCGCGATCTACACACGTCCAGCTCGGTGATGTCCCTCGAACTCTTGATCCAGCAAAGTGTCAAGGGAGAGTTCCGTCAGCACGACGGCATGGTGACGGTGATGGTGAAGTGATCCGTGCAGGGCTTCACCTAAGCACTACGTGAATATGACCGAAGGCGTAAACTATGGAGGGGGGCGCCGCACACGGCTAATAGTTATTGGTGTGTCTTCTAGGCGCCCCTCCCCATGTATATATAGGTGGGAGGGGGAGGGGAGCAGTAAGGGTGTGCCCAAGTAGGAGGAATCCTACTTGGGGCCTTGTCCAATTCGGCCTCCCCCCTTCCAAAAGTGTTGGAGGGGGGAGGAAAGAGTGGGGGGGAGAGAAGGGAAGGGGAGGCCGAATACTCCCCTTTCCTTTCTCTCTTCCCCTCCTTCCTTCTCCTCCAATTTGGCATATATGGGGCGCACCAGCCCACTAGGGGCTGGTCTGTCCCGCCCTTGGCCCAATAAGGCCCATATCTTTGTCGGGGGGTGCCCGGAACCCCTTCCGATGACCCGATACGTACCCGGTACCCCCAGAACACTTTCAGTGTCCGAATACTATCGTCCTATATATGAATCTTTACCTCTCGACCATTTTGAGACTCCTCGTCATGTCCGTGATATCATCCGGGACTCCGAACAAACTTTGGTCACCAAAACAAATAACTCATAATACAAATCGTCATCGAACGTTAAGCGTGCAGAACCTACGGGTTTGAGAACTATGTAGACATGACCGAGACACATCTCCGGTCAATAACCAATAGCGGAACATGTATGCTCATATTGGTTCCTACATATTCTACGAAGATCTTTATCGGTCAAACCGCATAACAACATACGTCATTCCTTTTGTCATCGGTATGTTACTTGCCCGAGATTCGATCGTCGGTATCCTCATACCTAGTTCAATCTCGTTACCGGAAAGTCTCTTTACTCATTCTGTAATGCATCATCCCACAACTAACTCATTAGTCACATTGCTTGCAAGGCTTATAGTGATGTGCTTTACCGAGAGGGCCCGGAGATACCTCTCCGATACACTAAGTAACAAATCCTAATCTCGATCTATGCCAACCCAACAAACACCTACGGAGACACCTGTAGAGCATCTTTATAATCACCCAGTTACATTGTGATGTTTGATAGCACACAAAGTGTTCCTCCGGTATTCGGGAGTTGCATAATCTCATAGTCAGAGGAATATGTATAAGTCATGAAGAAAGCAATAGCAATAAAACTTAATGATCATTATGCTAAGCTAACGGATGGGTCTTGTTCATCACATCATTCTCCTAATAATGTGATCCCGTTCATCAAATGACAACACATGTCTATGGTCAGGAAACTTAACCATCTTTGATTAACGAGCTAGTCAAGTAGAGGCACACTAGGGACATTCTGTTTTGTCTATGTATTCACACATGTACTAAGTTTCCGGTTAATACAATTCTAGCATGAATAATAAACATTTATCATGATATAAGGAAATATAAATAACAACTTTATTATTGCCTCTAGGGCATATTTCCTTCACATGTCATCTTGCTTAATGCGTTACTCTGTTCTTATGAACTTAATACTCTAGATGCAAGCTGGATAGCGGTCGATGTGTGGAGTAATAGTAGTAGATGTAGAATTGTTTTGGTCTACTTGACACGGACGTGATGCCTATATTCATGATCATTGCCTTAGATATCTTCATAACTATGCGCTTTTTTATCAATTGCTCGGCAGTAATTTGTTCACCCACCGTAATACATGCTATCTTGAGAGAAGCCACTAGTGAAATCTATGGCCCCCGGGTCTCTTTCTTATTATATTGCACCTCTTTTCTTTACATCGCATATCATTTACTATTTTGCAATCTTTACTTTCCAATCTGTACAACAAAAATACCAAAAATATTTACTTTACTATCTTTATTAGATCTCACTTTTGCGAGTGACCGTGAAGGGATTGATGATAGGTCTCCAACGTATCTATAATTTTGATTGTGCCACGCTATTATATTATCTGTTTTGGATGTTTAATGGGCTTTAATATGCTCTTTTATATTATTTTTGGGACTAACCTATTAACCGAAGGCCCAGTGCAAATTGCAGTTTTTTGCCTATTTCAGTGTTCCGCAGAAAAGGAATATCAAACGGAATCCAAACGTAACGAAACCTTCGCGAGGATCTTTCTTGGAACAAACGCAATCCATGAGACTTGGAGTGGAAATCAGAGACGCAACGAGGCGACCACGAGGCAGGAGGGCGCGCCTAGGGGGGTAGGCGCGCCCCCACTCTCGTGGGCCCCTCGTAGCTCCACCGACCTACTTCTTTCGCCTATATATACTCTTATACCCTAAAAACATCTAGGGGAGCCACGAAACCACTTTTCCACCGCCGCAACCTTCTGTACCCATGAGATCCCATCTTGGGGCCTTTTTCGGTGATCTGCCGGAGGGGGATTCGATCATGGAGGGCTTCTACATCAACACCATAGCCTCTCCGATGATGTGTGAGTAGTTTACCACAGACCTTTGGGTCCATAGTTATTAGCTAGATGGCTTCTTCTCTCTCTTTGGTTCTCAATACAAAGTTCTCCTTGATGTTCTTAGCGATCTATTCGATGTAATACTCTTTTGCGGTGTGTTTGCCAAGATCTGATGAATTGTGGGTTTATGAATTTGATTATCTATGAATATTAATTGGTTCTTCTCTAAATTCTTATATGCATGATTTTATATCTTTGCAAGTCCCTTCGAATTATCGATTTAGTTTGGCCTACTAGATTGATCTTTCTTGCAATGGGAGAAGTGCTTAGCTTTCGGTTCAATCTTGTGGTGCTCGATCCCAGTGACAGAAAGGGAACCGACACGTATTGTATTGTTGCCATCGAGGAGAAAAAGATGGGGTTTATATCATATTGCTTGAGTTTATCCCTCTACATCATGTCATCTTGCTTAATGCGTTACTCCGTTCTTATGAACTTAATACTCTAGATGCATGCTGGATAGCGGTCGATGTGTGGAGTAATAGTAGTAGATGCAGAATTGTTTCGGACTACTTGACACGGACATGATGCCTATATTCATGATCATTGCCTTAGATATCATCATAACTATGCGCTCTCTATCAGTTGCTCGGCAGTAATTTGTTCACCCACCATAATACATGCTATCATGAGAGAAGCCACTAGTGAAACCTATGGCCCCCGGGTCTACTTTACATCATATAAGTTTCCAATCTACAATTCTAGTTTACTATTTATTTTGCAATCTTTATTTTCCAATCTATACAACAAAAATACCAAAAAATATTTATCTTATTATCTTTATCAGATCTCACTTTTGCAAGTGGCCGTGAAGGGATTGATAGCCCCTTTATCGCGTTGGTTGCAAGGTTCTTGATTGTTTGTGCAAGTACTAGGTGACTTGCGTGTAGTCTCCTACTGGATTGATACCTTGATTCTCAAAAACTGAGGGAAATACTTACGCTACTTTGCTGCATCACCCTTTCCTCTTCAAGGGAAAACCAACGGTTGCTCAAGAGGTAGCAAGAAGGATTTCTGGCGCCGTTGCCGGGGAGATCTATGCTCAAGTCAAGACATACCAAGTACCGATCACAAACTCCTATCCCTAGCATTACATTATTTGCCATTTGCCTCTCGTTTTCCTCTCCCCTAGTTCACCTTTGCCGTTTTATTCGCCCTTTTTCGTTCGCCTCTTTTCGCTTGCTTCTTGTGTTCTTGGGTGTTAGTGTGCCCATTTTTCTTTGATGGCTCTACCAAAAAGCGTTGATCCTCACCTTAGAAGGTTGGAAGAAATTGAAAACAAGGTTAGAAGCTTTATGTCTTTGCAATTTGAGCATAATAATTTCTTCAGAAACGAGCTTAAAGAACAGAAAAGTTTTATGGAGTACATGAAAAAAGAGCCCGATGACATGTCTAAAGAATTTTATGGTTTGAAATCTCCGTTTGCTCATCTTGAGAACTTAATAGCCCAAATTTCGGATAAGCAAGCCACCTTAGTTAATAAGATGACCGCTAAACCGGAAGATCTAGATAATAATAATGATGAAGATCTAAAAGTGATTGATGTGTCTCCTATTAAATCTTTGTTCTCCAATATAAATATTGATAAAGATGGTACTGAAGATGAGTCAACTTTAGTTAAAAGGCGTCCCAATGATTCGGAGTTTTTAGATCTTGATGCAAAAATTAATAAAAGTGGGATTGAAGAGGTCAAAACTTTACATAGCAATGAAACCACTATTTTGGATTTCAATGAATTTAATTATGATAATTGTTCTTTGATAGATTGTATTTCCTTGTTGGAATCCGTGTTAGATTTTCCTCATGCTTATAATCAAAATAAAGCTTTTACCAAACATACCGTTGATGCTTTAATGCAATCCTATGAAGAAAAGCTTGAATTAGAAGTTTCTATCCCTAGAAAACTTTATGATGAGTGGGAACCTACTATTAAAATTAATATTAAAGATCATGAATGCTATGCTTTATGTGATTTGGATGCTAGTATTTCCACGATTCCAAAAACTTTGTGTGATGTGTTAGGTTTTCGTGAATTTGATGATTTCTCTTTAAATTTGCACCTTGCGGATTCCACCATTAAGAAACCTATGGGAATGATTAATGATGTTCTTATTGTTGCAAATAGGAATTATGTGCCCGTAGATTTCATTCTTCTTGATATAGATTGCAATCCTACATGTTCTATTATTCTTGGTAGACCTTTCCTTAGAACGATTGGTGCAAATATTGATATGAAAGAAGGAAATATTAGATTCCAATTTCCATTAAGGAAAGGCATGGAACACTTTCCTAGGAATAAAATTAAATTACCTTATGAATCTATTATGAGAGCCACTTATGGATTGCATACCAAAGATGACAATACCTAGATCTATTCTTGTTTTTATGCCTAGCTAGGGGCGTTAAACGATAGCGCTTGTTGGGAGGCAACCCAATTTTATTTTTGTTCCTTATTATTTTTATGTTTAGTAATAAATAATTCATCTAGCTTCTGTTTAGATGTGGTTTTATGTTTTAATTAGTGTTTTTGCCAAGTATAACCTTTGGGAAGACTTGGGTGAAGTCTTTGCGATCTTGCTGTAAAAAACAGAAACTTTAGCGCTCACGAGATTAGATGCCATTGTTTACTGGAGAGTGCTTTTAGGTTGATTCTTTTTTAAGATGAGTAATAGACAAATTCCTCACGTCCACCAATTTATTTCAGAATTTTTGGAGTTACAGAAGTATACGTTTCATACAGATTTCTACAGACTATTCTGTTTTTGACAGATTCTGTTTTTCATGTGTTGTTTGCTTATTTTGATGAATCTATGGCTAGTATCGGGGGGTAGGAACCATAGAGAAGTTGGAATAAATTAGGTTTAACACCAATAGAAATAAATAATGAGTTCATTACAGTACCTTAAGGTGGTGATTTGTTTTCTTATACTAACGGAGCTCATGAGATTTTCTGTTTGAGTTTTGTGTTGTGAAGTTTTCAAGTTTTTGGGTAAAGATTTGATGGATTTTGGAATAAGGAGTGGCAAGAGCCTAAGCTTGGGTATTCCCAAGGCATACCAAGGTAAAATTAAAGGACAACCAAAAGCCTACGCTTGGGGATGCCCCGGAAGGCATCCCCTCTTTCGTCTTCGTCTATCGGTAACTTTACTTGAGGCTATATTTTTATTCACCACATGATATGTGTTTTGCTTGGAGCGTCTTGTATGATTTGAGTCTTTGCTTTTTATTTTACACAATCATCCTTGCTGTACACACCTTTTGGGAGAGACACACATGAATCGGAATTTATTAGAATACTCTATGTGCTTCACTTATTTCTTTTGAGCTAGATAATTTTGCTCTAGTGCTTCACTTATATCTTTTAGAGCACGGTGGTGGTTTTATTTTATAGAAATTATTTATCTCTCATGCTTCACTTATATTATTTTGAGAGTCTTTTAGAACAGCATGGTAATTTTCTTTGGCTATAAAATTAGTCCTAATATGATAGGCATCCAAGATGGGTATAATAAAAACTTCCATATAGAGTGCATTGAATACTATGAGAAGTTTGATACTTGATGATTGTTTTAAGATATGAAGATGGTGACATTAGAATCGTGCTAGTTGAGTAATTGTGAATTTGAGAAATACTTGTGTTGAGGTTTGCAAGTCCCGTAGCATGCACGTATGGTAACCGCTGTGTAACAAATTCAAAGCATGAGGTGTTTCTTTGATTGCCTTCCTTATGAGTGGCGGTCGGGGACGAGCGATGGTCTTTTCCTACCAATCTATCCCCCTAGGAGCATGTGCGTAGTGCTTGGTTTTGATGACTTGTAGATTTTTGCAATAAGTATGGGAGTTCTTTATGACTAATGTTGAGTCCATGGATTATACGCACTCTCACCCTTCCATCATTGCTAGCCTCTTCGGTACCGTGCATTGCCCTTTCTCACCTCGAGAGTTGGTGCAAACTTTGCCGGTGCATCCAAACCCCGTGATATGATACGCTCTATCACACATAAGACTCCTTATATCTTCCTCAAAACAGCCACCATACCTACCTATTATGGCATTTCCATAGCCATTCCGAGATATATTGCCATGCAACTTTCCACCGTTCCCTTTATTATGACACGCTTCATCATTGTCATATTGCTTTGCATGATCATGTAGTTGACATCGTATTTGTGGCAAGGCCACCATGCATAAATTTTTGTACATGTCACTCTTGATTCATTGCCCATCCCGGTACACCGCCGGAGGCACTCATATAGAATCATATTTTGTTCTAGTATCGAGTTGTAATCCTTGAGATGTAAATAAATAGAAGTTTGATGATCATAATTATTAGAGCATTGTCCCGTGTGAGGGAAAAAAGGAAAAATAAAAAAAGAAAGGCCAAATAAAAAAGGAGAGAAAGGCCAAATAAAAAAAAGAAGGCCCAAAAAATGAGAGAAAAAGAGAGAAGGGGCAATGTTACTATCCTTTTTTCACACTTGTGCTTCAAAGTAGCACCACGATCTTCATGATAGAGAGTCTCTTATTTTATCACTTTCATATACTAGTGGGAATTTTCATTATAGAACTTGTCTTGTATATTCCAACAATGGGCTACCTCAAATGCCCTAGGTCTTCATGAGCAAGCAAGTTGGATGCACACCCACTTAGTTTCTTTTGTTGACCTTTCATACATTTATAGCTCTAGTGCATCCGTTGCATGGCAATCCCTACTCCTCGCATTGACATCAATTGATGGGCATCTCCATAGCCTGTTTATTAGCCGCGTCAATGTGAGGCTTTATCCTTTTTTGTCTTCTCCACACAACCTCCATCATCATATTCTATTCCACCCATAGTGCTATGTCCATGGCTCGCGCTCATGTATTGCATGAAAGTTGAAAAAGTTTGAGAATACTAAAGTATGAAACAATTGCTTGGCTTGTCATCGGGGTTGTGCATGATGAGAGAATTTTGTATGACGAACATGAAGCATGGCCAAACTATATGATTTTGTAGGGATGAGCTTTCTTTGGCTATATTATTTTGAGAAGACATAATTTCTTGGTTAGTATGCTTGAAGTATTATTATTTTTATGTCAATATTAAACTTTTGTCTTGAATCTTTCGGATCTGAACATTCATGCCACAATAAAGAGAATTCCATTAAAAATTATGTTAGGTAGAATTCCACATCAAAAATTCTGTTTTTATCATTTACCGACTCGAGGACGAGCAGGAATTAAGCATGGGGATGCTTGATACGTCTCCAATGTATCTATAATTTTTGATTGTTTCATGCTATTATATTATCTATTTTGGATGTTCAATGGTCTTTAATATGCTCTTTTATATTATTTTTGGGACTAACCTATTAACCGAAGGCCCAGTGCAAATTGCTGCTTTTTGCCTATTTCAGTGTTTCACAGAAAAGGAATATCAAACGGAATCCAAATGGAACGAAACCTTCGCGGGGATCTTTCTTGGAACAAACGCAATCCAGGAGACTTGGAGTGGAAGTCAGAGACACAACGAGGCGGACACGAGGCAGTAGGGCGCGCCCGGGGGGGTAGGCGCGCCCCCCACCCTCGTGGGCCCTTCGTAGCTCCACCGACGTACTTCTTTCGCCTATATATACTCTTATACCCTGAAAACATCCAAGGGAGCCACGAAACCACTTTTCCGCCGCCGCAACCTTCTGTACCTGTGAGATCCCATCCTGGGGCCTTTTTTGGCGATCTGCCGAAGGGGGATTCGATCACGGAGAGCTTCTACATCAACACCATAGCCTCTCCGATGATGTGTGAGTAGTTTACCACAGACCTTTGGGTCCATGGTTATTAGCTAGATGGCTTCTTCTCTCTCTCTCTTTGGTTCTCAATACAAAGTTCTCCTCGATGTTCTTGGAGATCTATTCGATGTAATACTCTTTTGCGGTGTGTTTTCCGAGAGCCGATGAATTCTGTGTTTATGAATTTGATTATCTATGAATATTATTTGGTTCTTATATGAATTCTTATATGCATGATTTTATATCTTTGCAAGTCTCTTCGAATTATCGGTTTAGTTTGGCCTACTAGATTGATCTTTCTTGCAATGGGAGAAGTGCTTAGCTTTCGGTTCAATCTTGCGGTGCTCGATCCCAGTGACAGCAAGGGAACCGACACGTATTGTATTGTTGCCATCGAGGATAAAAAGATGGGTTTTATATCATATAGCTTGAGTTTATCCGTCTACATCATGTCATCTTGCCTAATGCGTTACTCCGTTCTTATGAACTTAATACTCTAGATGCATGCTGGATAACGGTCGATGTGTGGAGTAATAGTAGTAGATGCAGAATCGTTTCAGTCTACTTGACACGGACGTGATGCCTATATTCATGATCATTGCCTTAGATATCATCATAACTATGCGCTTTTCTATCAATTGCTCGGCAGCAATTTGTTCACCCACCGTAATACATGCTATCATGAGAGAAGCCACTAGTGAAACCTATGGCCCCCGGGTCTACTTTACATCATATAAGTTTCCAATCTACAATTCTAGTTTACTATTTATTTTGCAATCTTTATTTTCCGATCTATACAACAAAAATACCAAAAATATTATCTTATTATATTTATCAGATCTCACTTTTGCAAGTGGCCGTGAAGGAATTGACAACCCCTTTATCGCGTTGGTTGCATGGTTCTTGATTATTTGTGCAGGTACTAGGCGACTTGCGTGTAGTCTCCTACTGGATTGATACCTTGGTTCTCAAAAACTGAGAGAAATACTTACGCTACTTTGCTGCATCACCCTTTCCTCTTCAAGGGAAAACCAACGCTTGCTCAAGAGGTAGCAATTGACAACCCCTTTATCGCGTTGGCTGCAAGGTTCTTGGTTGTTTGTGTAGGTACTAGGTGACTTGTGCGTTGTCTCCTACTGGATTGATACCTTGGTTCTCAAAACCGAGGGAAATACTTACGCTACTTTGCTGCATCACCCTTTCCTCTTCAAGGGAAAACCAACGCATGCTCAAGAGGTAGCATGGGGAAAAGTGCGCAAACCTTTGCAGAGTGTATAAACTAATCATGATTAGCCGTGTCCCCGGTTATGGACAACTTGAGTATCTAGAAGTGAATTATTGGTTGATCTCATCACTCTTTTTAATGAAATTATTGGGATATTAATAACTTGGGAATTTTGGGATTGAGTTGGAGGAACCTTCTCAATAATGGCATTTTAATTTAGTAGTAATTAAAAATTTATTCCTTTGTTGTAGGGAAAAATTTGCTTTATGCAAAAAAATAAACTTAGAGCCTCCACCAGCTAAATTCGCATATAGAGATAGTCTTTTTTCATTATTATTTTATGGTGTGAAATTGCCAGCATATTCCATGTGCTGACCTACACGCCTGCAACGTCTCATATTGCAGACTTTTCTGACGAGGATTAAAGGTGCGATAGGTCGTTGTTCTACACTCAGTTTGCTGTGGAGTTGGATGGACTCTACCTTCGATGCTTCCGCAATTATATTTATTTAGATGGCCTTTGGCCATATTATTGTAATAAATACTTTTTTGAGGACCTCGATGTAATAAAGTGTGTGATTGAACTCTGTTAAAATTCCTCGAGTACTGTGTGTGTCAGCATACCGATCCAGGGATGACACTTGAGCACAGAGACTTTGATCCATTTGGGTCGGGTCGCTACAGATAGGCGGTAAATTCTTAACATCTTCAGCTTTAATACCCTTTTCTTTCATAGATTTCTTTGCCTCTTGCATATCTTCAGGGCTGAGAAATAGAATACCCCTTTTCTTTGGAGTTGGCTTTGGAGTTGGTTAACGAAGTGTCCAATCATTTTCATTACTCAGTATATTATTCAATAGCAATTCAGCTTGCTCAACAGTTCTTTCCCTGAAAACACAACCAGCACAACTATCCAGGTGGTCTCTGGAAGGATCGGTTAGTCCATTATAAAAGATATCAAGTATTTCATTTTTCTTGAGAGGATGAGCAGGCAAAGCATTAAGTAATTGGAGAAGCCTCCCCCAAGCTTGTGGGAGACTCTCTTCTTCAATTTGCACAAATTAAATATTTCCTTTAAAGCAGCTTGTTTCTTATGAGCGGGGAAATATTTTGCAGAGAAGTAGTATATCATATCCTGGGGACTACGCACACAACCAGGAGCAAGAGAATTAAACCATATCTTAGCATCACCCTTTAATGAGAAAGGAAACAATTTAAGAATATAGTAATAGCGAATTTTTCCCGATGAGCAAATAGGGTGGCTATATCATTCAATTTAGTAAGATGTGCCACAATTGTTTCAGATTCATAACCATGAAAAGGATCAGATTCAACCAAAGTAATTAACTCATGATCGACAGAGAATTCATAATCCTTATCAGTAACAAAGATAGGTGAAGTAGCAAAAGCGGGATCATATTTCATTCTAGCATTCAAAGATTTTTCTTTCAGCTTAGCTAACAATTTCTTAAGATCTTCTCTATCATTGCTAGAAAAGAAGTCTCTAGAAGTTCCTTCATCCATAACATAACCCTCAGGTACAACAGGAAATTCATATCTAGGGGGAGAATCATAATCATCAGTTTTAATAATATCATCAGTTTCAGTAATTTCATTCTCTCTAACCCTAGCAAGTTTTTCATCAAGGAATTCACCTAGTGGCACAGTATCATCAAGCAGAGAAGTAGTTTCATCATAAGCATCATGCATAGCAGAAGTGGCATCATCAATAACATGCGACATATCAGAATCAATAGTAGGTGTAGGTGTCGCAAGTTTACTCAAACAGAAGGAGAATCAAGTGCAGAGCTAGATGGCAGTTCCTTACCTTCCCTCGTAGTTGAGGGAAAAATCTTAGTTCTTTGATCTTTCAGATTCCTCATAGTGATCAACAGATATAGATCCCAAGTGACTCAGAGAATAGAGCTATGCTCCCCGGCAACGGCGCCAGAAAAAGGTCTTGATAACCCACAAGTATAGGGGATCGCAACAGTTTTCGAGGGTAGAGTATTCAACCCAAATTTATTGATTCGACACAAGGGGAGCCAAAGAATATTCTCGAGTATTAGCAGCTGAGTTGTCAATTCAACCACACCTGAAAGACCTAATATCTGCAGCAAAGTATTTAGTAGCAACATAGTATAGAAGTAGCGGTAACGGTGACAAAAGTAATAGTAGCAGTTTGTAGCAATCGTAACAGTGGCAACGGAAAAGTAACAAAGCAAAGATCAATATGAAACGAGCTCGTAGGCGGATCCATGATGGATAATTATGTTGGATGGCATTCATCATGCAACAGTCATAACATAGGGTGACACAGAACTAGCTCCAATTCATCAATATAATGTAGGCATGTATTCCGAATATAGTCATACGTGCTTATGGAAAAGAACTTGCATGACATCTTTTGTCCTACCCTCCCGTGGCAGCGGCGTCCTATTGGAAACTAAGGGTTATTAAGGCCTCCTTTTAATAGTACCGGACCAAAGCATTAGCACTTAGTGCATACATGAACTCCTCAAACTACGGTCATCACCGGGAGTGGGCCCGACTATTGTCACTCCGGGGTTGTCGGATCATAACACGCAGTAGGTTACTATAACTTGCAAGATAGGATCAAGAACACAAATATATTCATGAAAACATAATAGGGTCAGATCTGAAATCATGGCACTCGGGCCCTAGTGACAATCATTAAGCATAGCAAAGTCACAGCAACATCAATCTTAGAACACAGTGGATGCTAGGGATCAAACCCTAACAAAACTAACTCGGTTACATGGTAAATCTCATCCAACCCATCACGGTCCAGCAAGCCTACGATGGAATTACTCACGCACGGCGGTGAGCATCATGAAATTGGTGATGGAGGATGGTTGATCATGACGATGGCGACGGATTCCCCTCTTCGGAGCCCAAAACGGACTCCAGATCTACCCTCCCGAGGAAGAACATGGCTTGGCGGCAGCTTCGTATCGTAAAACGCGATGAATCCTTCTCTCTGATTTTATTTCTCCCCGAAAGTGAATATATGGACTTGGAGTTGAGGTCGGTGGAGGTCCAGGGGGCCCACAAGGTCGGAGGGCGCGCACCCACCCTTGCGGCTAGGGTGTGGGCCCCCTGCTACCGATTATTTTGCCAATATTTTTTATTAATTCCAAAAGTTATCTCCGTGGAGGTTCAGGTCATTCTGAGAACTTTTTATTCTGCACAAAAATAACACCATGGCAATTCTGCTGAAAACAGTGTCAGTCCGGGTTAGTTCCATTCAAATATTGCAAGTTAGAGTCCAAAACAAGGGCAAAAGAGTTTGGAAAAGTAGATTCGTTGGAGACGTATCATGCTCACTGCGCCACCAATCTGCACGCGGCCTTTTAATCGCATGCCACCAGTTGAGCCCTATCTCCTGCCAGGCGGCTCCCCCTCCCCGGTGGCAGCCACAGATCTCCGGCATGGAGCATGTGTGGCACTCCCTGCTCATGTGGTGACTGTCTTCTGCAGCTGTCGTGATCCACCGCGCGAGCCTGCTGTTGGTGACCTCAATCTCTCACCGCAGCTTCTCCAGCTTTTCCCTCCGGTCGTTGCCCCTGGTGGTGCTTCGCTCGTGTTGCCCCATCGTTTGAGGAGGCTGCGCCTAGCAACGTCGCCCAACCTCCGGATGGGCCTGCCCGGGTGGATCTGGTGGTTGCTGCCCAACGGGAGGAGGTGCTAGCTGGTGATTCCTAGACGGTTGCTCCCTCCCCTAGACGCAGCCCCCAGATCAGCCGTGCTTACGATGGGGTGGATGTTGGCTCCATCGAGCGTGCAACCAAGAGGAAGGCCGTGGCGGATTCCAACTCGGGGAGTGACGCTCCCCGGCGCCATAGGCCTTCTCCTTCCTCGAGGCGCAATAAGGCGAAAGCGGTAGCGGTGGAACGGCTCCTCCAGCTGCCGCTGCTGGAGACGCCCGCGCCCCTGACCAGGGGCAAGCTGAAGCAAATCGCCCTTCGTTGTGATCTCAATGTTGCTGCCATCCTCGACCAAGCACAGGAGCGTGCTACCAGAGTTTCTTATGATGGAGCGGCTGCCTCGACTTCTGACGGTGGTTCCTCTGCTTCCTCAGTGCGCGCCAACAGCCTTTCTAATGAGTAGTTCAATCCTGGCTATGTTTCATGGGTCTTGGTCTCGGTCTGCATCAGTCTTTGCTGCTTCATGCCAGCAGCTTGTATCAATTCCTTTTCGTTCCTTCAGTAGTCCTGGTGTCTTTTCTTGTTGTATGCATGTTCTGTTTCGTAATCTGTTAGGTGTCCGTTCCGATTTGCTTAGCTGCAGATTCCAGTTTGTATCGAGGTTGTCGTCCTCCATGTCTTGTTTTCATGTATCCTCTACTTGCATTTCTTCGATCATGTATCTACTTTCTCTGTTCTTCCTTTAGGTTGCGTGCTCTTTTTTTCTCTGATGAAGATGCTTAATTGGAATGTCTGTGGCCTTGGTGACAGCGATAAATGCTCGCCTGTTCATGATGTTTTAACCTCCTGTTGTCCTAGCATTGTTTCTCTCCGGGAAACGAAGCTTGATGACCTTCCTTTGCTCAAGCTACGCAGTTTTTTACCTGCCAACCTTACTGCTCACGCTGCTGCTCGCTCAGATGGCACTTCAGGAGGCATTCTTGTTGCTTGGGACCCCAATATTGTGCAAGGCCAAACTGTTGCTGCTCACAAGTTCCATGTCACTGTCAAGATGTCTTCTACAACAACCAATAGTTCGTTTCTGCTCATACCCGTTTATGCACCATGTTTAATCAATGAGAGACCAGAGTTTTTTGAGGTTGTTAATGATGTTGCTGCTGAGCCGGGTACACCTTGAAATTTGCTGTGTGATTTCAATATGCACAGGTTTGCACATGAGAAGTCCTGTGGCCGCATCAACTAGGGTTTAGTGGAAACCTTCAACTCATGGGTTAGAGACAATAACTTGGATGATATACAAGTGGACAATAGGAGGTTTACTTGGTCCAACAAGCGGGATTTGCCCACGCTGGTTCGCCTGGATAGAGTCATGGTCAATGCGGATTGGAACATGGGGTTTCTGCAAACTTTTGCTATTGCGGTGATAGCCACTACATCGGATCACACCCCCTGCTTATATAGTTCTCCATGGAAGCACCTAAGAGTCGTCTGTTCAAAATGAAGAACCACTGGTTGGAAATGGAAGATGCCAGGGGCATCATCATTGATGGCTGGACAAGGGGAACAATAGCTTTCTCGTCATCTGCATCCCTTACCAATTTCAAGATGAGATGTGTGAGGGCTGCTTCAAGACAATGGTGCAGAAATAAGAACAGCCTCAAAGTGCTCATTGATAACAACAAGCATGTGGTCAACTTCTTAACTTCTATGGAGGAAAGGAGGGCTCTCACCGCTCCCGAGTCGGTGCCGTGAGAGTTTGCCTCAGCCAAAGCAGAGCAGCTCATACTTTGGCAGGGTGTCGCTTGGCGTCAGAGGGCCAAAGTACAATTGAGTGTTTCCGGGGATGAGAACTGTCGGTTTTTTCATGTTGCTACTAACTGTCAGGCTCGTCGCAATAAGATCAAGGTTCTTGTGCATGAAGGCGTGGAGGATTACCAGAATAGTCAGAAGTTAGCTTTGGCCACAAGTTACTTTGTTGATCTTTTGTGACAACTAACCAACTCCTTACGTACGGTTCAGTTGAGTTCTCTATACACCCCGACGGACTTATCTGGCCTCGTCGCTGCATTCTCTTGGGCTGAAATCGTTAGTGCCATTGATCGTTCGCCGAACGACAAGAGTCCGGGCCCTGGCAGTTTCACAAATGAGTTTTACAAGGCCTTTAAACATCTGCTTAAAGATGACCTCCTTCGGGTTTTTAATGATTTTCACTGTAATAATCTGTCTCTGATCGGGATCAACACAACGTTCATTACTTTGCTCCCGAAGATTGATACACCATTGGCTCTAAAGGACTTCCGGCCTATCTCCTTGGTGCACAGCATCCCAAAGCTGGCTTCGAAGGTTCTCACGAGTCGGTTACAGTGGAGGATCCCTGATTTGGTGCACTCTTTACAGTCGGGTTTCCTGAGGGGCCACTCAATCCTTGAGAATTTTGCCTTGGCAACGAATATGGTTCAAACTGCTCATAAGAGGAAGCTGCCCATTATTGCTTTAAAGTTGGATTTCCAGAAGGCCTTCGACAGTGTTAGTTGGCACTATCTGTCGCAGGTTCTGGAGGCAAGGGGCTTTCCATCTATATGGAATCTATGGATCTCTTCATTTCTCTCTTCAGGCAGTTCTAGGGTGCTCATCAATGGGGAGTTTGGTGATCCCATCCTTGCCAAGAGAGGTTTTCGCCAGGGAGATTCCTTATCACCATATCCTTTTATCTTAGTGGCTGATGTGTTGCAACGTCTATGGTGCTTGCACTTCCAGAATGGCACTCTGATCCATCCGCTTGGAGCTGACGATATGTTTCCGGTGCTGCAATACACCGACGATACTCTTATCATCTTCTGGGGGGATGTGCAACAAGCCTGCGTCATCAAGAACATTCTTGCAGCCTTCTCGGGTTTCTCTGGTTTGTAGATCAATTTTCGTAAGAGCACTATGGTGCCTGTCTGGGTTGAGGCGAACGCTGTGTCTGAAATTGCAACAGTGCTCGATTGCCCCGTCTCCTCTTTCCCCTGCACCTACTTGGGGTTACCCATGTCTTTGCACAAGATCACGCACGGTATGCTTCTTCCAGGTATGCACAGAGTTGACAAGAGGCTCTCAGGCTGGTTGGCTACCTTGTTGTCAATTGGGGGCAGGCTAACACTAGTGAATGTAAATTTTGTCCTAGCCGGCACCCCGAGTTACTTCCTGTCATGTTTCCCTTGGCCTAAGGAGTCCATCAACAAGCTGGAGGGGCTGCTGCGTGCTTTCTTCTGGCAGGGGAGAATGTGGTCAAGGGGGGTCACTGCCTTGTCGCTTGGGATCGTGTTCTTCTTCCTCGTGGATCCGGTGGCCTGGGAGTTAATGATCTTTCCGCGCATAATCAAGCTATGTTCTGCAAGTTTGTGTCTAGAGTCCTCCAGGCATCCGATGTTCCTTGTTACAAATAGTTTATCTCACATTATTGTGCTGACAGCATGCCGCTGGGAACGAACAGCATGGAACGGCCTTTTGGAAGGGTCTCAAGTCGTGCGTCCCCTTGGTGCTGAATTCCTCTCATTACAAAGTTGGGGAAGGTGCTCTTGCTTACTTCTGGCCGGATCATTGGCTTCATGTTGGGCGACTGAAGTATGTGCTTCCAGTCCTGTACTCCTTTGCTAAAGATAAGCGATGCACTGTCGCATCTCAATATATTTAGGGAGCATGGGACGTCCAATTCCACCCCAACCTCTCTCACTCAGCAATGATGGAACTCCAAGAACTGAATGGCATTCTTGGTAATGTGGTCTTGGCCACCACCAAAACTGACCGCCGCTACGCTTCAATCTATGGTAAAGAGGTGAACACAAGCTACTTTTACAAGTTGGTTACTTTCAGAGGGTTGAGGTGTGATTTCGCCGGTCTTGTTTGGGATGGGTTAATACCCTTGAAGCACAAAATCTTTCTTTGGCTAGCTTTTTGGGGGCGGTTAAACACAAAAGATAATATGGCCAGGAAGCGTTGGTCGACTCTTGCAGCACATGTTTCTTGTGATGTCTGCCCGGCCGTTGAATCAATTGCTCACATACTGCTACGATGCCGGCCGGCAACAGCTGTTTGGGAGCGACTACGCTTATCTACTTTGGCTTGTGTTGTGCCAAGTTTAATCGAGTTTGCGACAGGGGCTGCTCATCACCTCACGTTTAACAGGAAATGGAACGTTGCCTTCGTTGCTTGTGCTGTCACGCTTTGGCACGCATGGAATGCCCACGTTTTCAACAATGAGGTATGAATAGAGGCATACGCCCAATTTTACGCTACTGACTTGCTTTGTCTATGGATGCATAGGGCTCGAAGTCAGCGAGACAAGAATGACCTGATGACTTGGGTGCATATTATTAGTGGGTGATTATGTGGTTTAATCGCACTTGTTGTAATCCTCTCATCCCCTTCTTTCTTCTTTCCATCGCACCCCTGTCTTCACTAGGCTGCTTGTGGCCTTGCATCGTGGTGCAATTTACAAGCTTCATGTAAATGACTATGGTCTCCAGGCTTTGCCTGTTTTGAAATATATAAGGTAGAATCTATTCTACCTTTTTTATTTTCAAAAAAAGTGTGGTGCCTTTTCTTTTGTTTCCATTGCTCCGCCTAGCTTTCCTTCTCTGCATTTACTAACTTCCTCTCCTACTTTTGCATTTCATAGGTACCTTTGTCCTTGCAAAGCGTACTAACGCATGTTTTCTTTTGATATACATGGTCATGAGCCTTCAGTTAAAAGATTGGTTGTTCATCTTTCTGGCATGAATAGAGCGTTTTTTCATCAAGTTTCTGGATTCGATAATGTTATTAGAAATCTTAATGCACACCAGACTACTTACTGAAATCTGAAAAGAAATACTGCTCAATGAATGGTTTGTAACTAACCAAGATCATGAGGATCTGAGATGTTTGCCATATTTGTTCAGCCCATTCTGACAATCCTGTTTCTCCTTTTTCAGCCAACTAAACAACATAGGCGTCACCATGGGTGCTTCAACAGGCGCGGCGTGCCGACGTGCCTTTCCCTGCTAGTGTAATCTAACAGTCTCTATAGGATGGCAGACCCCATTACCGCAACCCTTTTATGGGCATAACATGTCTTTCGCCCCGTTGTTATGAGCAACCGTGAAAGCCATTAACTGTCGCACGCCTTCGATGTATTCTGAGGTCATCCGCGCTTTACTAGTAATCCATGTTTGATCCATTGCGTGAAAAACATAAAAGATGCATAAGAATGTGCATCACATATACAGTTAGATTACATACATGGTACAAACCAATTGCCCCGATCATTCTGTGTTGCTAACCTTGTCGACGAAATTAAAACTCTAATCAAGGAAAACTATATAATTTGTATTACTCATATAATGTGTAGTCAAAACAACGCTAGTCATTTAACGGTTACATATGGTAGATTACAAGCCATAATTGTTATGTGGATTGGCCCAGGTCCTGATGATATAGTGGAGACCTACCACAAATATTGTAATGGTCATTCCTGAGTGATATAGACTATATTCTATCATCAGAATACACTGTCGCAAAAAATATTATTTTAATAGTTGGGAATGCATATTACATGCGAGGATGATCTTTTACTTCAATTAGCAAGTGCGAGGGAGGAAATCTTACTTCCGCTCATACCATGTACCCTTACCACCTACTTCGACCGGCCCAATAAGGTTGGGTGTGATTTTCTAAATGTTTTTTAGTCATTGAGTTTTTTTTCTTCTTTTCTAATATTTAGGTTTCTCATTTTCTAACCTTTCCCACTTTTCTCAACTCTTTTCCCTTACTTTCTGAGTTTTTGTGTGTTGCATGGACTTTTAAGTGTTCACCAATGCATATATATTTGAGAATTTCTTAGGTATATATGTCTTTCACCAATTGATTGTTTTTGTTATGATTGTGGTTTTTCTATTCGTTTTCATAGAAAGGAAATGGTTGTCTTAGTAAGTTTGTCATTGTTTGTCCAAGTAAGGTGAATATTTTGGCAAATACAATTTTTTTTTAAAATTCAAAACATGTGTCTTGTAGTAACATATATAAATAGATCAAAAAGCATGATCTATGGGGGGAAAAATCACAAGTTGCATGGACGAATTATTTGATATACATGAACAGAACATTCTGTCCCACATTATAGCATGTTCAAATATTAATGTGAAGTTCATTATAAAATCATAAGAATAAATTAACACAATTTAGTTGAAGGAAATAAAAAAGAAATCATGTTATTATTTTTCGAATAAAAATATTAATAACTAGGCTGCACACAGATGCTTCTCATGAAAAAAACAACTTACAATGCAGAGTGCTTCACACAGATACATAGGTTGACTTGAAATGCGTAATACTTCGCGTGAGTAGAGCAATTTTCTCCACAAGCACCATCGGAAGCAAAACTATGGTTCCACTGCCCTTCCGAAGCACCTGTGCAACATGATTTCAAGAAAGAAAAACGGATTTTTTTAACCTTTTTTTAGTGGATCGGGTTTTTTACTTAATCACTATGTGAGCTCATGTGTTGTACAGGCCTTAGAGCAACTCTAGCAGACCCCACATCCTCCCGACCCGCAAAACGGTTTTGCAGTTCGCGGAAAAGCGTCTTTGCGGGTCGGCGAGGATGGCCGCAGTTGCAGACCCCGCATAATGGACCTGTAAAAAAAGATATTCCCAGAATATGCTTTTTTACGGGTTGGGGTTGCGGCGCCTGATCTGGCGCATTTACTCCCGGCCTGCAAAACTTAAATTTGCAACTCAATTTGATCTAGCATATTGCATTGCTTTGTTTTATGACAACATTGGATACAAAAAGCATCACCAAATCTTTGCTAGAATAGCAAGACCAAAGAAAACAAGAACTACAAGAATGCATTTTAGAAGATTTCCAATTTCCATAACTGCTCCCACTAGTTGGACTAATATCTTCTCCATGCATTCGTTGTTGATCTGTGGATTCTTGATTTTGCATTCTTCTTCCTTCATCTTTGGTTCGGAAGAAGTAGATGTTGTTTCCCCTCTAGTTGCACATGCAGCCGCATCATTGCCTTCGATGGTACCAAGGAGTGCACTAACATCTATTAAATTTCTTTCTATCAACAAATCAATGTATTGCTCTTCCCAAAACCAAAATGAGCATCCTTCGTCCTACACAAAAGAATGAGCAAGCTCGAAGTCAACCACCGCAGTTTAGCTAAAGAATGATCTGTGAAACGAGCTACCGCAAGTGCACGTAAACCGTCGTTTTCGCTTTTGAAGAACACCCATCCGGGGTGCTTCGGCGTGCTCGAAGTGAGCCGCAGCACTTTCCGCGTGCAGTCGTCACACTCTATGAGCGGCATCGACAAGCCACAAAGACGTTGCGCGAGCGCCGAGCCCGGTGGACGGCCGGACGAGTCCATGCCCGCAAACCTTCGGCGACGGCGGGTGGACGAACTCGCACCTGCATGCGGCGATGCGCCCTTGCCTGGGCTGCGGGAGAGGCTCCCCGACCACTCCATAGCTTGGGGCGGCAACCGGCGGCCGGAAAAAGCCAAATCCGGCGGCCCGCGATGAACTACCGCAGATCTGCAAATCCGGCGGGCCGCCGATGCAAGGGGGGAGGGGGGAGGCCTCGTGTGCGTGGCGGCCTTCCGGTGTGCTCCTGCCGGCTGCGGTCGCCGGAATTTTGGGCGGCGGCCGGCGGTGGCGCGAGAGGGGAGAGGAGAGGTGGTTGGTGGGAGAAAGCACGGGATGAAATCTCCCCCCACCAACCGCTTCCGCTTAATATGCAGGGCACTGCAGCCGCGAAGGGGAAAACCGCGTTTTCCCGGATTGGGCTCGGGATTTTGCCGCGCCCCCTAAAAATTTTTGCGGGCCGGGGCGGGATGCGGGGTCTGATCGGGCGGGTTTTTCCGCCCCGGCCCACATTTTGGTGGTTATTTTACGGGTCGGGGCGGGATGTGGGGTCTACTAGAGTTGCTCTTAGGCTCCCATATGGGCGGCGTTCAGGCGCGGTATGGGAGGTCAGTCCTATACGGCGCTCCTTCTGACAATAGTCAGGATGACGCAAAGAGGGAAATTAGGATGTGGCCAGCCCATTCCCATGCAATTTGTTTTCTCCCATGTGTTTTTTTATTATATTCAGCAGGGTTTTCTTTGTTTTCTTTGTTTCTCTAGTTTCTTCTGATTTTCTTATTTTTGTTGTGCGTTTTGTTTTTTGCTGTTGGTTTTCTCCTTTTTCCTTTTCTCGTGTTTTACATTTTTTTCATTTCCCCTTTTTAATTTTGGTTTCCTTTTCATTTAGCTAATACATGACCATTTTCCAAAGTCTAGGAACAATTTTCAAATTCATAACAATATATAAAAATGTAATCACTTTCCAAAAAAAATTATCACTTTTTTATATCTTCAAAAAAAATCTAATAATCATGAATACTTTTATTTATTTTATCTCTTGAACCGTACGTTCAAATCCTGAATAGATTTAATGTTGCATTTTTCGCATCGAGATCTTTGAAAATAGATCCCATATTAACAAGTTTTGACAAAAAAATCACAAAAAAAGGAAAAAAGCAAAAGATTGATAAAAGACAAGAAAAACAAAAAAATGGCAACAAAAAAATAATTAAAAAATAAAAACCCGAAGCTGGAAGCATTGTTTTTTCCTTTTTGAGAAGCACAAAAGAAATTTGCGCGTCCCTGAGAAGCAAATCTATGCTTCACGTGGAAGCACAATTTTTTTTCTCTTTGCGAGAAGCACAATTGTACTTCTCGCGGAAACAAATCTGCGCTTCCATGAGAAGTAAGCATGTGCTTCTTGTGTAAACACAATTTTGCTTTTCCTGAGAAGTATAATTATGCTTGTTGCCGAAGTAAATCAGTGCCTTCACGAGAAGGAAATATGTGCTTCTCGTGGAAGTACATATTTTTTTCCCTTTCAAGAAGCATAGAGATTTTTTTCCTTTTTGAGAAACATTCTTCTCCCTGAAGCAAATCCCTACCACCACGAGAAAGTAAATATGTGCTTCTCATGGAATCACAACTTCTTTTTTCTATGCAGAAAAAAATACATGAAAGGAATATTTTCTCTCAAAAAACTAGGGAAAAAAGGGCAAAACCGAAAAGCCGAAAACCCCCATCTAAAACTTGAAAATGCATACAAATAAAATAAAATTCACAGGCAGCGCCCAGCACACGCATGTGGCGGTGGCTTGACACACCAGTTGGCATGCTCCCAGGGCCAAAAGTGCCCCCTGGAGATCCCCTGCAAGGGATAACCTCCAGTTAGTTGTGCCCCTATTTGACGCGTTTTGCGTCAAATAGGCGCTAAATCAAACAGGGCCACTGATACGGGCCGGCCCATTTATCTATACATTGCTTCCCTGGTTTTGGCAATGTTCTGGAAAGTTCCGATTCGCTCTTACTTGTTTTTTCTTCTTTTCTCCAGATTCTTTTATTGGTTTTTCTTTTTTTTTTTCTTCAAATTTTTGCTTTTGAAAAATAAAACTGTATTTTTAAAAAAGGAATTTTAAAAATGTTTGTGTTTCAAAATTTTGTTGGCAAATTTAAAAATTGTCCGTGTTTCAAAAGATTTTTTGGATTTTGCGAAGAATTTATCCCAATTTTTAATTGTTCACGTTTTGTGAAAAATATTCACCTTTTCAAAAAATGTTTTAATTATAAAAATATTGGCATTTTCAAAAAAGTTTGAATTTGAAACTTCAAAAAGTGCTCACTGTTTGCAAAAATGTACTCAAATAATGTTCACTTTTAGAAATAAAAATTGGTGCAGCTTTGCTAGAATCGTTACACAACATGGCTACAAGGGCCGGCCTAGTCGGAGGCGCCCTATGCGAAAGGGCACCAGTTTGATGCACGAGCCGACAAATAGGAAGTCCCCTATGGATCTTCCACAATGAGTGCCAAATAGGAGCATTCGGTATGGGAACTCTCTCTCAGAAGGGTTATCTTGACTTATTCCAAGGTTTAAAGGTAAAAACCAGAGCGATGACTACTCTGAATGAAGAAGACTATGCAATGGATGGGTTGCTTGTACAGACACAAATGGGCTAAAGAAGAGTTTTTTTTTCTGTGGGACGGGGTTTAAAGAAGAGTTTTATGGGGGTCATGTTCCATTGGCAAGCATCTGGTGAAGGCTGACGTGCCTTGTGCCTTCGTGCCTAAGTTTTTTTTAAGCCTTCGTGCCTAAGTTGGCAACCATCGTGGGGTTGTGAATAAACTTGTGTAGTTCGCTTGTAAGATTAACTTTGTGTAGTTTGTGTCCTTGGTTATTTGCAGATGTTTGCCGCATTACGTTACGCCTGTGGCTGCTTACCAGGTCGATGCAACACATCGTCAAGGCGAAAACAATAACTAATAACAACTGGCTGTTGGTTGTGCTTAATCAAGATTGCCGTTGGCCTGATCTAAGATTTACTACTTACTGATCCCGAGAAGAGTCTCCATGCTGACAATCTTGACATGGTCACGCGCGTGTGGTCACTGTTTGCATGTGCAGGCGTTGCTGGATCACGAGCTGGTTGTCGCGGTCAGGGGACGCCGTGCCACTGGAAATCGAGCGAGAAGATTTGCGCTCACGCACTGCTCCCATCAGTTTTGTCCACATCCCTTTATTCCCTTCACTTTCTCCTGACCTCATGTGATTGTCATCGCATGCTAATCAGTTCATTGCTGGTCTAGATGTAGATGCCCAGCTTCGTGAGTTTCCCCGCGGTGATCTAAGCTCCAGGATACTCAGACTTCGGGTTGGTTGAACTGGGGATGGCTTCTTTCTTGCAGATGGTCAGAGCAACTTCAATGGAGCGATCCATTTCATTCGCTTGCGTCCGTTTAAGTCGGGGCGGACAGAAAAAGCGGCCCAACGCGCTGACTCAAACAGACGTGCGTCTGCTTGGTGTCCACATGACGATCCATTCACGGCTCAATTTTGAGCCGGATTTGCGTTTTTGAGCTGGATTTGCGTCGGCGCGAAGACGAGACGGACGCGCGCGCGCCTACTCCTTTCCCCGGGCCCGTCGGTCGGTGACAGCCACCACCATTTTCCCCCATTTCCCCCCAAAACCCTCCCGCCCGCGCGCTCCCGCCCCACACCCGTTATGGATGACGCCATCGACCTCGACGCCGCCGCCGGCCTCGCCTCGTCCGGCGCCGCCGCCCTGTCCGGGAAAGGCAAGCCTCGTGCCCCGCGCAAGACCACCGCCGCGGCCAAGCCAAAGAAGCCGCTGACGCACGCACAACGGGCAAGGGAGTCGGCCAAGAGGAAGGACCAGAGGCACGCCGCCGACGCGAGGGATGAGGCCGCCGCGCAGGCCGCCGTCGCCGCCGCCGCGCAGCAGGAGGTCACCAATGCCCGCGTCGCGGCGGCAACGAGGGAGGCGCTCTACATGCTAGGGTTAAACCCTAGCCAGCACAGCCTCCTCAACGCCGCCGTCGCCGCGGCCAACACCGGTTCATCGGCGTTTCCTCGGATGGTGCTGCCTGACTCGCCCCGCGCGTCGGCTTGCAACCCGATGCCCGGCTTCCACGTGTACCCGCAGGCCTCCCGCCTCTCCGGGGAGTGCTCGCCCGACGTGAGCATGGTCGCGCCTTCCACGCCCGCGCCCATCGACCTCAATGCCACCCCGGTGGCCGGTGGTTCGTCATTCAGCGGCGCAAGGAAACGCGCGCGGCAGACGCCAGCCGGCGTGCTCCCGGACGCCCGCAACCTGTTCGAGGGAATGTCGTCCGCCGCCGACGAGGACTACATGCAGAACCTCATCTTCGAGGGCGATGCGCCGGCCGCTGGCTACGATCCCGATGAGACGCAAAGCCAGGACGGCCGTGGGCCGTTCACGCTGGCCGCTGGCTACGATCCCGCCAGGCGGCCTTCATGCGTGATCAGGTCGGCATCGACCTGGACGGCTTCCCACTCGACCACGAGTTCCCGGACGACTACGGGCTAGAGGAAGAGGACGAGTGCGACATCGAAGTGGAGCCTTTGTTCGAGGACGAGCTCGCCAACCAAGCCGCTGGTCCTAAGCCGAAGCGCAAGAGCAAGCGCACGAAGGCATACACGGCTGCCGAGGACAAGCTTCTTTGCGAGTGCTGGCAAGATATTGGACAAGACCCCAAGACGGGCGTCGAACAAAAGCATTCAACCTTTTGGATTCGTGTCCACCGAGAGTTTCATGAGCACGCGTGGGTGGGTGTCCATTTCCAAGCGATGGAGGGTGATCCAACAAGAGTGCAACAAGTTTTGCGCCACTCTTGAGAGCGTCAAGGCCCGCCCCGTGAGCGGCATTGGCATGCAAGACATGGTATGCTAGCAAGCCGCCCTCTTTTGTGTCATCAAGTTCATGCTTGCATGTTCATTTGCATATCATTTGCGCATATGCTTGCATGGAAACATTTTGTAGGCATTTCATGCTTTGGAGGCATTCAAGGTTCAACACAATGGCAAGTGCTTCAACCTCTCCCATTGCTTTCGGTTCATCAAGGACGAGGAGAAGTTGAAGGCGCAATATGCCGCCCTCAAGTCGCGTGGTGGGAAGCAAGCCGTGGAGGAGGTTGGGGACGGCGAGCCGGCACGGCCGCGGGGGAAGACCAACTCCAAGAAGGAGGACAAGTCGGATGCGGCATCCAACGCCTTGATCGCAAGCGTGGAGGGCATGATGAATAAGAAGGACTCAAGGGAGGAGGAGCGCCGGCGTTTCAAAGAAGAGCAAATGAACGCCTTCATGGAGATCCAGAGGAGGAGGCTTGAGATGGACGCGGAGAAGCAAGCCAAGATGCTAGAGATCGAGGCCGCACACGTCAAGACCAAGGCGAAAGAAGTGGCGCTCGCGAGCATGATGACCGGGGTGGAGATCATGAAGGTGGATCTCAACACCGTGTCGCCAAGGAAGAGGCCGTGGTTCGAGAAGATGCAGGCCAACATGCTCAAGTTCACCGACGAGTGATCTCGTGGCCGCGAGCGCCTTCTTTTTTTGTATGACGGCTTGTGTGCTGGCATGACCACGGGGCCACGATGGCGTGATCAAACTCAAGTTCCACCCTTTTTTGTGTGATGGCATGTGTGCCGGCCGGCTGGCGAGTGCGCCAGCATGAACTGTGGTGATATTTTTTGAAGCCGACATTGTATGCCGGCGCTGGCATGGTGCCGGCATGAGTCATGGCCGCTGGAATGATCGGCCGCGGGTCTTTTTTTTAAAGTTGAGTGTGGACATGAAATGGTTCAGCGCATTGGGAGCACTACCGATCCAAATGCAAAACTAGGCGGACTCCGGGCGGGCGGCCGACCCAAACGGACAAATGCACCGTCTGTTTGGGTCGGCCCGTTGGAGTTGCTCTTAGGCCAACTCCAACGCCACACACCTTAAATGGACGTCCGTTTCATTCGGGGTTTGTCCGTTTGGGACAGAGAAACGGACGTTCGTGTCCGCTTTTTTGTTAGTGGCCCGTGCATGCGCCCAAAGCAGCAATCTCATCCCAAATTGTCTGGCTCGCGCCCGCCTCGCCCATCGCCTGCCCGCACTCGTCTGCCCGCTCGCGCTCGTCGTCGCCTGTCCGCCCTACCGCTGCGCCCTAGCCCTGCTCGTCGCGCCCTGTCGTGCTCGCCCGTGCCGCGCCCGCCGCCTCCAGTTGCACCACGCTAGCCGCGCCCCACCGGAGAGAGAAAAGACGGAGAGAGAGAGAGGGATGGGGATGATCGTGGGTGGGGATGACACATGGGGCCAGGGGGCATGCAGCGGACGAGGACGCCATGGAGTCAGTCCGTCTCGTGTCCGCTTTCACCCAAAGCCAGCCCAAGTTTGGGCCGGGAATGCGGTCAAGCGGACAGAACACAGACAGAAAAGTAAGATGGGTCTACGGTTGGGCCGGGTCTTCTGTCCATTTACCTCCAAGCGGACGCGACCGGACCAAATGGTGTCTAGCGTTGGAGTTGGCTACCCTAAACGAACGTCTGTTCTGTTGGTATTTTGTCCGATTGAGAAAGAAAAGCGGCAAAAGCGGACGTCCGTGTCCGCTTTTGGTCCCGAAGAAGTGTGTGTGCCCAACGCGGCCTTTTAAACGGACATATTTTCTTTTATAAATAAAATATTAGAGATGCCTCGCCCACACGCATGCCCACCGGCAGCAGCCTGTCGGCAGCTCCAACTGCACCCCGCTCGCTCGCCACCCAGCTGTTGGGGAACGTAGTAATTTCAAAAAAATTCCTACGCACACGCAAGATCATGGTGATGCATAGCAATGAGAGGGGAGAGTGTTGTCCACATACCCTCGTAGACCGAAAGCGGAAGCGTTAGCACAACGCGGTTGATGTAGTCGTACGTCTTCACGATCCGACCGATCAAGTACCGAACGCGCGGCACCTCCGAGTTCTGCACACGTTCAACTCGATGACGTTCCTCGAACTCCGATCCAGCCGAGCTTTGAGGGAGAGTTCCGTCAGCACGACGGTGTGGTGACGATGATGATGTTCTACCGACGCAGGGCTTCGCCTAAGCACCGCTACGATATTATCGAGGTGGATTATGGTGGAGGAGGGCACCGCACACGGCTAAGAGATCAAGAGATCAATTGTTGTGTCTAGAGGTGCCCCCTGCCCCCGTATATAAAGGATGGAGGAGGGGAGGCCGGCCAGCCCCTAGGGCGCGCCAGAAGTGTGGAGTCCTACTAGGACTCCCTAGTCCTAGTAGGATTCCTCCTCCCACATGGAATAGGAAAAAGGGAAGGGAAAAGGAGAAGGAAGGAAGGGGGTGCCCCCCTTCCCTAGTCCAATTCGGACCAGACCATGGGGAGGGGTGCGGCCACCTTTTGAGGCCTTTCTCTCCTTTCCCGTATGGCCCATTAAGGCCCAATACGAATTCCCGTAACTCTCCGGTACTCCGAAAAATACCCGAACCACTCGGAACCTTTCCGATGTCCGAATATAGTCGTCCAATATATCGATCTTTACGTCTCGACCATTTCGAGACTCCTCGTCATGTCCCCGATCTCATCCGGGACTCCGAACTACCTTCGGTACATCAAAACACATAAGCTCATAATATAACCGTCATTGAACTTTAAGCGTGCGGACCCTACGGGTTCGAGAACTATGTAGACATGACCGAGACACATCTCCGGTCAATAACCGATAGCGGAACCTGGATGCTCATATTGGCTCCCACATATTCTACGAAGATCTTTATCGGTCAAACCGCATAACAACATACGTTGTTCCCTTTGTCACCGGTATGTTACTTGCCCGAGATTCGGTCGTCGGTATCTCAATACCTAGTTCAATCTCGTTACCGGCAAGTCTCTTTACTCGTTCCGTAATACATCATCCCGCAACTAACTCATTAGTTACAATGCTTACAAGGCTTATAGTGATGTGCATTACCGAGTGGGCCCAGAGATACCTCTTCGACAATCGGAGTGACAAATCCTAATCTCGAAATATGCCAACCCAACAAGTACCTTCGGAGACACCTGTAGAGCATCTTTATAATCACCCAGTTACGTTGTGACGTTTGGTAGCACACAAAGTGTTCCTCCGGTAAACGGGAGTTGCATAATCTCATAGTCATAGGAACATGTATAAGTCATGAAGAAAGCAATAGCAACATACTAAACGATCAAGTGCTAAGCTAATGAAATGGGTCAAGTCAATCACATCATTCTCTAATGATGTGATCCCGTTAATCAAATGACAACTCATGTCTATGTCTAGGAAACTTAACCATCTTTCATTCAACGAGCTAGTCAAGTAGAGGCATACTAGTGACACTATGTTTGTCTATGTATTCACACATGTATTATGTTTCCGGTTAATACAATTCTAGCATGAATAATAAACATTTATCTTGAAATAAGGAAATAAATAATAACTCTATTATTCCCTCTAGGGCATATTTCCTTCACTAGCAGCAGCGCCCGTCGATGGCCTACACCTACAGTTGTGCCCTACCGCCCGTGCGCTCGCGCTCACGCCCTGCCGTCGGCTCGCGCCCTATGCCTCGCCGGTGTAAGATGAAACATCGATGACTTGTTCGGGCGACAAGTCGCCGTTGGTGGACTCCGTGTCCCCCAGGCTGAAGTCGACCGCATCATTGTCATCGTCCTCGTCCTCAGCGCCGCCATCAAGGTTGTAGTACTCATAGTAGTGGTTGCGCTAGAGTCACGTTGGTACTCCATCGCCGATTCCTCGACGGACAGGCTCTTCTCTACCTCCTCCTGAGCCACACGCAACTCCTCCTTCCAACGGTCCTCGATCTCCACCGCCTCCTGCATCTCCAGCTCCCACTCGGTGATCTCATGAGGAAGCAGGTGCTCCATGGCCTTGGCCGCCTTTTCGGACGTGGGTTGCATGCTGGATTCTGAGGAGGCCTGGAATATCTTAGTGTGGGCATCCTTGATCTTGGTGTGGATGGCCTCGTCCCAGGCCAGGGCGACATCAGTGGCATGCACAGCTGCTCGAGCGCTCTCGGTGTTTGCAGCCGCGGTTGCATCACCTGCTGCAGCCGTCTTAGCTGCTGCAGCTGCCTTATCGGCTGCCGCAGACGCCCTCTCGGTGAATGCGGCCACGCTCAATGCAGATGAGGCTGCGCTCTCGGTGCAGGCAGCGGCGCTCAATGCAGATGCGGCCGCGTTCTCGGCGCTGGCAGCGGCGCTCGGGGAGGATGCGGCCACCGTATGGGCCCTCATGAAGCGTCTCCATGGTGTCATTCTTTGCAAGAAGGGGTTGGGGAATGGGGATCAGTGATTCTGTATTTGGGGGTGACCAGGACTAGAGTAGACGAAGCCGGCGAAGTTTATGGAGTAAGACTTGAATAGGCCCACAAATTTTTCATCGCAAACGGTTCGTACAACATTGTATGCGATGTTGTTGATTTTTTATAATAGCTGTGAAATACGAACTTGGAGTATAGTGGCAAAGGATGGTGTTCTAAATGTACAAGAAAATTTTGTGCCATTAAAATATACTAATACAACTGTCACGTTAAAATCTAAAAATTATGAGGGTTCATTTGACCTTTTGAAGACATTTAAATGATTTTATAGCCATTTAATGACCGTAATTGAAATTTGAACTACATGTACATGCAACAGCTAACCATAACGGTTTGAAAAACCATATTTGTGTACTTGTGTGTGAGTTAATTCCATGTGCAGTAATTTGGAAGGAATTTTCAAACATACATGACTTGGACACAAGCATCAAGTGCCGTGGCATTTAAATTCCAAAAAATTCAAAAATGACAAGAAATACATGAAACCTTGCTTGACGTAATGGCATGGCACCAAGATGATGTGGTAAAAAAATTGGCATGTTTGGCGAAAGTTTGGACACACCCTCACAAACTGGAGCAAACTCACTAGAAGGCTCATGGTTCCAAGAGTAAACAATGTATGTTTGATGATGAACCGGCGATAGCTTCCTCTAATGATGTTGGGGATATAACCCTGCGATATGACTCGCCCATTTAGGGCCTAGTCATTCTTTGGTGACTTGACAGAGGTATGGTTTGATAATGGGTTGAGGCGACCACGAGTTCTAGGCCCTGGAGATGAGTCGCTAGATGGGCCGACTCGTAGCCCAGAAGTGCAAGCCACCAAGTATTTGCTATGATGTCAAAGGAAGTTTCTTACTTAGAAAACAAGATAAATAGGAATTATACTAGAGCACAGATCATAGTACGACCCGGACTCTGTTGTAAGACCGAGGCTTCCACCTGTATATAAAGGGGAGCCCCTGAGGCAGAAAGGCTAAGTTACAATCTCTCTTATCATTTTTGCACTTTGCACCCTTCGACTACCAACCAAAATCATGGAACTACTGGATAAGATTCGAAGGAAATGTTTGTGGACCAAGAAAACTGAGCAAGGGGATAGGTGCAATTCTCTGGCCTCTTGGGATATGGTTTGTCTGCCTAGGGAAAGTGGTGGGCTTGGAGTGATCGACCTCAGAATTCAAGGAGATGTGCTATTACTAAAATATTTGCACAAATTCTACAATAGTTGGAATGTGCCTTGGGTTCAACTCATCTGGGAAACATACTACACGAACCAAATCCCACATGCCTCTGATCCATGTGGATCTTTCTGGTGGAGGGATGTCACGAAGTTAATGCCAACATACACAGGAATTTCGACCATACAAGTTGCAAATGGAACCAATGTTCTCTTATGGAAAGATTTATGGAATGAAACCATTCTTGCCGAGAAGCACCCACGTGCATTCTCTTACGCAATAAACGAGGATTCATCAGTTCAGAATTTCTTGACAATCATGTCACTACGAGAGGCGTTTCACCGTCCTCTCTCGGCATAGGCGCATGCAGAAGTCCGCCAGCTACAACTTGACACTGTGGATGTTGTCATTTTCGATGAGCCTCATTTCAGTATTAACTACCGGTACAGTCTTGGTCTTGCTTGGCCACAGGGAGAATCAAGATTACAAAACATTACTACGACCAAGGAAAACTGGAACATACCTCTCTTTATGGAGCTATTCTTGTTAGCAGCGTGGAGCATATGGAAGGAACTCAACAATAAACATTTTAGGGGGATTGCCCCAACAAAGGACTCTTGGTTAGATCGGCTCAAAACTGATTTCTCCCTCCTTACCTATAGGGTTAAGGAAAAGCATAAAAAACTTATCCTCTGATCCTTTCTTCCCTCAGTTAGGCCCTTCCCCATCTCCCCAAAGGGGGATTGGTATGTAATCTACACCATGTAAAGCTGACATGTAAAGTGTTACTTCATTATATTAATTTATTAACAGTAGGAGGTTCTCCTACTATTCAAGGCTAAAAAAAAGTTATAATCTCTCGAGTACTAGGTTAGCCAGGTCGCACCCTTGTAATCAAGATCATCATCATCAATAGCAATCAAGCAGGAGTAGACTTTTACCTCCACCGTGAGGGGCCGAACCTGGGTAAACCCTTGTCTCTCGATTCTAATCAACCCCGTTCAAGCTACTACTTAGCGGTGATGGCCTCACGACTAAGTCCTTTCACGAGGACATAGGCCATGACAAAACCACGACAGTTGGCGCCCATCGTGGGGCTATCGCTCGGTGGTGTTGAGTTCTTGGAGGGAGCTCTCCCAAGGATCGAGGGCTATGCGATCGGCCGCATGAATAAGAGTCACCGCGGCAAGCTCTACATTGATGACTCGGGCTGGGGCCCCGAGGGAGTACGGGTACCAGGTCCCCTTCGGCAAGATCCATGTCTTCATCGGCAAGATCGGCGAGTCAGGACCCGAGCTAGACATCTGTAATGATATCATCGAGCCGGCTCGATGCACGCAACCCGCCCGGGCTCAAGCCGTTCGAAACCAAGTCTTCGTTGGCTTCACCCAGGGGGTCGATCTTGCACACAACTCGGCGTCGGGCGGCGACACCCTGGTCTACTCAGATGACGAATCATCTGTTGGACATACGGAGTCACTCCTTCCACTATATGACGGGCGCTTGGGGGCTGCTCAGATGATGAATTGGCTTCGACTGACCATGAGCTGCCCCGTCGCTGTCTACATGGCAGGAACTGCGCTGGCTCTTAACTCCTCCGCTGTGGGCATCATGGACGGGACCCGCACTGCAGTGACTAACCCAAACGCTTCTGGCCCGGTCAAGCCACCAGCTGAAGTCCTCTCTGATTTGCTCGCCTCATTAACCACGCTCCTTGCACTACAAAAAAAAGACACATCCGTGACATTTTGGGCCGAACGATTTTTTTTATGTCATGCTTATGACACTTCTATGACAATAATTGTGACAAAATTCGGTATCATCATAGATGTGGTGGGCTCCTACTTCTATGACAAGAAACCATGATAGAAAATGGGCTTTTCGTCCTGGACGGGCTGGAGACGCAGCTGCATGACATTCTTTGGGTCGTCCATGACGAAAAAAACCATGGTAGAAGCGAGGGCGAGGAAAATATCGGGGAGTTCCCGGTTACGGTGGGTGGTCGGGGCCGAGCGATGCGCGTTTCTCTCATACACGTACGCGCATGGGTGCGAGGCGTTGGACTCTAACTGAACCCGAGCGAGGCGTTCGCCTACTGAACCCGAGCGATTGCACTACAGGCTACGCGTTACTGAACCCGAGCGATCGATCGATCTGGCTGTTAACTGAACCAGATCGAGTGATTCCTTCGCTACTGCTGCTAACTGAAGCCGATCGAACCTGCTGCCTCTTGATGAACAGTGAGCATTGTTGGGGGGTTGGATGAATAGTTCCTGGTGGGGGTTGGATGAACAGGACCCCATGGTAGTAGAGGTCATTGCCGCTGGATGAACAGGACCCCGATCGAGCCGATTGGGGGTGGATGAACAGGACCCCGTGGAGAGCTGGATGAACAGCAGCCGGTGGAGGGCTGGTTGAACAGTAGCTGGTGGAGGGCTGGATGAATAGTAGCCCATGAAGGGGTGGTTGAACAGGACCCCGTGGAGAGGGCTGGTTGAACAGTAGCCGGTGGAGGCTGGATGAACAGGACCCCGTGGTGAATAGTAGCTGGTGGAGGCTGGAGGAAGTCGACGGTGGATGAACAGTAGCAGGTGGAGGCTGGAGGAAGTCGACGATGGATGAACAGTAGCCCGTGGAGGCTGGAGCGAGGCAATAGACGGTGGATGAATAGTAGCCCGTGGAGTCCCATTTTGCAGTATGCCACACCCCTCCCGATGAACAGGACCCCGTTTCGACCGTAGGCGCTCCAACACAAGTCTGTTTCCTCCTTTTTGCGGTATGCCACACCCCTCCTGATCAACAACACCCCGTTTCGACCGTAGGAGCTGGAACACAAGTCCGTTTCCTCCGTTTTACAGTACGCCAGACACTTCTCGATGAACAGGACCCCGTTTCGACTGTACGCGGTCGAACACAAGGCCGTTTTCCTCCGTTTTGCGGTACGACTGACCCCGTTCTGGTTGTTCCGTCCAAGCCAGTAGGCTCTTATTGAACACAACCCATTTCGACCCAGTCTGTTGCCTCCCGATGAACAGGACGCGTTCCGACCCAGTCACTTGGCTCCTGGTGGACACGACGTTGTTTCCTCCGTTCCGACCTAGCCGGTTGGCTGCCGATGAACAGGACGCCATTGCCGCCCTCCGCTGCCCCTCCATGTACATGAGCCCTTGCCGTACGTATGCGCAAGTAGGCGTTCGAGACCCCACCCATATGTACGTACGTGTACACGATATAGACGGGACTGGATGAACAGCTACCGCTCCTTACTGGGCCACGATTCATTGTGGAAGAAAGACCGATGGACCAATATGTACGTACACATTTGTGACCAGAATGAAAATGCTACATAACTTCGACCGGGTGGGTCCTGGCTGTCAGGGAGGATAAGAAGGCACTTCCTTGCATGCGAAGATGTAGCTGGTGGGTCCGAGCTGACAGGGGGAGGATTCTTTTTTTACACGTAATATGGAGGCACTTCCTTGCGTGCGAAGATGTAGCTGGTGGGCCCATCTGTCAGCCTCACCGCATATAGTCCTCTTCCGATGGTTGAAAGGGCTGCCACCGAATTCTATCGGGTCTTGGGCTGAGCTGAAAGCCCGGTTCATCCAAAACTTCAAAGATACCTGTAGGCAGTCTATGTCAATTGTGGATTTGACTAACTGTAAACAGCAGGAGGGTGAGTCTACAACCCATTGGGTTCGCCGGGTCAAAGAGATAATACATTCATCTGATAAGATGGATGCCGGCTCTGCAGTCTTAATGTTGGAGCAGAATTGTCATTTCCTGCCCCTGAAGATGAAACTCGGGCGGCTCAAGCGCGATTGCAATGATATGGGTACGCTGATGGCGGCTCTCGTCAAGTACGCCGACTCTGATAGTACCAAGGACCCCGCGTCAGATGATGAAAGGACAGGGAAGGGAAAGAAGAACGGCAATGGCAAGGGTCCTCAGCATAACCCGGTGAACCAAGGAGGTAGCAAGCGTAAGGCTGATGGCAGCATAGAGTTTGTGGCCAACGCCAGCTCACAGGGTAACAACCAGCGCCGTAAGGGGAGGCCACCTCCCCGAGCCGGCGGGTCAGGCCTGACGCTTGAGCAGTTGTTGAATGAGCCTTGTCCAAGGCATGGCTCTAGGGAAAAGCCAGCTACTCATTTATGGAAAGATTGCGTAATCATGAAGGCTTTTAAGAACTCCAATGCTTTTAATGGCAACAATGGCTCGGGCGGCGGTTCAGGCGCCGGCGGCTTTCATGGCCCGGGCGGCGGCTCAGATTCCAATCCTCAGAATGTTCAAGGGGGCTTTAATCAGCAGTCCGGCCAGGGTCATCAACAGCAGCAGGGGGGATACCAGACCAATCCAAAGCAGCTCAATGGAGGGCAGTATCATGTGTTTACCACTAGTCTATGCAAGCGAGATCAGAAGCTTCATAAGAGGGCTGTGAATGCTGTTGAGCCGGCGGTTCCACGCTATTTAAGATGGTCTGAGCAGCCTATTGTGTGGAGTAGGGAGGATCACCCTCCCCAGGTTGATAATCCGGGTCACTTGGCCCTGGTGGTGGCTCCTCAGGTGGGAGGATATAAGTTCACTAAGGTGCTCATGGATGGAGGCAGCAGCATCAACATCCTCTATTATGAGACCTTCCGTCGTATGGGGTTGATTGATAAGAACCTCAGCTAGTCCAATACTGTTTTCCATGGCGTGGTGCCTGGTAAGTCGGCATATCCAGTTGGTAAGATTGAGCTGGAAGTGGCTTTTGGAGATGAGCACAACTACAGGGCGGAAAAATTGACCTTTGAGGTGGTTAAGATAAGAAGTCCGTATCATGCTATATTTGGGCGACTGGCTTACGCCAAGTTCATGGCACGACCGTGTTACGTGTATTTACAGCTCAAGGTGCCGGGTCACAATGGGACCATTATGGTTCATGGCAGCCGAAAGATAGCCTTGGAGTGCGAGGAAGGGGACACGGCTTATGCGGAATCTGTTTGTGCAACAGAGGAGTTGAAGTTTTATAAGGATAATGTTGACCCGGCAGATATGACATCTTTGAAAAAGCCGACCACGGAGCGTGAGCCGGCAATGAAATTTAAGTCAGCTGATGAGACTAAACTTGTTGACTTCGTTCCAGGTGACTCATCTCAGCAGTTTAGCATCAGTGCTAATCTGGATCCGAAATAGGAAAGCGCGCTCATCGAGTTCATCCGTGAGAACAGGGACATTTTTGCATGGAAACCTTCTGACATGCCAGGTGTACCTAGAGAACTCGCTGAGCACACTCTCAATATTGATCCGAAATTTAAGCCGGTCAGGCAATTCCTTCGACGGTTTAATGAGGAGAGGCGGAAAGCCATTGGTGAGGAGGTGGCCCGGCTCTTGGCGGCCGGGTTTATTGTTGAAGTCTTTCATCCAGAATGGTTAGCTAACCCGGTACTCGTGCTCAAGAAGAATGGCACCTGGCGGATGTGTGTGGACTACACGGACTTAAACAAGGCTTGTCCGGCTGATCCTTTTGCTCTCCCCCGTATTGATCAAATCATTGATGCTACGGCGGGTTGTGAGCGCTTAAGTTTTTTGGATGCTTATTCTGGATACCATCAGATTAAAATGGCAGTTAAGGACCAGGAGAAGACGGCGTTCATCACTCCCTTTGGAGCCTTCTGTTATGTGTCTATGCCTTTTGGACTCAAGAGTGCAGAGGCGACTTATCAGCTCAGCGATTTACCAACAAGACCTGCGCCGTTATCACAGTCGCCGGGTTAAGTCCCGGGTCTTCCAGGAAGGTGATCTGGTGCTCCGGCTCATCCAACATCAAACAGATGCACACAAACTATCCCCGCCTTGGGAAGGGCCATTTGTGGTCAGCAAGAACTTGCACAACGGGTCATACTACCTTATTGACGTTCGGGAGCATAAAGATTCACGTAAGTCGGAGGAGGAGACCCGTCGGCCGTGGAACATAGCTCAGCTTCGGCCTTATTACACTTGAGCCACCGGCTCTCATAATGTACATATTTCTATAGCTATGTATATATTATGTTAAATAATAAAGCAGGACCTCTGTCCTTTTCTCCTCTAAAGGTAAAAGTGTTGTTTCCATTACACCATCACATGGTCACTTGGAGGTGGATCCGGCTTATGATCGTATTCGAATCTAGCTGTACCATACTTGGCTTACATGACCCGGGGAGAATTTCCTGAGGATGAAACTTTGGCCAGGCAAATAACCCGGCAGTCTAAGTCAATGATAGTTATCAATGGTGAGCTGCATCGTCGCAGTGTCACTGGAACTTTCCAGCATTGTGTTTCCCCTGAGGAAGGTCAAGACATTTTACGTGAGATTCACGAGGGGGATTGTGGCCATCATGCCGGCTCAAAATCCCTTGTGGCCAAGGCTTTTCGTCATGGTTTTTATTGGCTGACGACTCATGCTGATGCGGAGGACTTGGTCAGTAAATGTGACGGTTGCCAGAGGTTCTCACGACGGGCTCATGTGCCGGCTGAGGAGCTGAGGATGATCCCAATTACTTGGCCATTTGCGGTCTGGGGCTTGATATGGTTGGGCCTTTTAAAAGGTCCAAGGATAAGAAGACCCACCTCTTGGTGGCAGTCGAAAAGTTCACAAAGTGGGTTGAGGCAGAGCCACAGCGGTTCAGTTCATGAAAAGGGTGATATTTCGCTTTGGTTTTCTACACAGCATTATAACTGACAATGGTACCAATCTGTCTAAGGGCGCCATGGAGGAGTTTTGTCAACGAGAGCATATTCGACTTGATGTTTCATCAGTGGCTCACCCTCAATCCAATGGTCAAGCTGAGAGAGCTAATCAGGAGATCTTGAAGGGCATCAAGCCCCGGCTTTTGGTCCCTTTGCAACGGACGCCGGTTGTTGGGTGGAGGAGTTACCCTTCGTGTTATGGAGCATCAATACTACTCCTAACAGATCTACGGGTTACACGCCTTTCTTCATGGTTTATGGAGCGGAAGCAGTCCTCCCTAGCAACATCCGTCATGACTCACCTCGCGTGGCGGCTTATATTGAGGCGGATAATGAGCGGGCGCGCCAAGATGCTCTTGACTTGTTGGACGAACAGCGTGATGTGGCAGCAGCTCGCTCGGCGATTTACCAACAAGACTTGCGCCGTTATCACAGCCGCCGGGTTAAGTCCCGGGTCTTCCAGGAAAGTGATTTCGTGCTCCGGCTTATCCAAGATCAAACAGATGCACACGAGTTATCCCCGCCTTGGGAAGGGCCCTTTGTGGTCAGCAAGAACTTGCACAACGGGTCATACTACCTTATCGATGTTCGGGTGTCACATCCCTAGTTCTGGTATGACCTAGACTAGCTAGTCATGTGTGCATCATGTCTAAATTTCATTTAAATTTGAAATGGGGATCTGTGAAACCCTCAGAATCATTTCTGGAAATGACCCAGATAAAAATTGCTCCAAAAGAGTCCAAGAAAATGTTCATGTTGCTCTCTGAAAATATTGGACAGAGATAAAAATCAAACCAATATTTTTAGGAGATCATAAATATTTATTTCGGGCATTTGGAATTAATGCAGTAATTATTTTCTTTGGATATATATTGTTATATATATATAATATTGTCCAAAAATTATGCCATTTGTTGAGGAGTTCTGGAATAATACCACTAGCCCCTACAAAAATTGGCATAAGAAAATAAAATGATTTAGTATTCTACTAAATCAGAACAAATGTCAGAAAAATAAAAAATAAAACAAAAAGGGAAAAGCTTACCTGTGCTCACCCGAGGCCTGGCCTGGCCAGTAGCCCAGCCGGCCCACTGGCCCAGTGCCAGTCGTCGTTGTCCTCGCGCCAGTCGGACAGGCGTGTGGCCGACGCGCGCGCACCGCCGTGCCGCCACGCCACCAGCCTGCCTGCCCTCTCCCCTGCCAGCGCGACGCGCTGGGCGACGTCGCGGGTGCCGTCCCGATCCGGTCGACCTCCTCATTTTCCCCCTCGCTTTCTCCCTCGCACTCTGTCACCGCGCCCGAGCGCTGCCCTCGCCACCGCTCGCCGTGTCGCACCCACCGCCACGGCCTCGCCCTCGCTTTGTGCCCAGACGCTCCGCTTGCTCGTCTCCGACCGCTCCAACCACCCATGCGACCAGGGACGCGTCGCATCGCCGCAATCGCCGTCGTCTTCAACCTCCAGCACCGGAGACCGCCGTCGCCGCTCCGTCGACTCCAGAGCCTCCCCCGAGCCGCTGAGCACGCCCGCCGAACCCCCGTGAGCTCTCCTCCGGTTCCCCTCTGTCCCCGCGCTCGAATTCGCGTCGTAGCCGTGCTAGCCGACGTGCCCGCGAGCGCCTCGCCGCCGACCATGTCACCGTCGTGGCAAGAGCCACCGCAGCTCGCCCCGAGCACCTCACCGTGCTCCTGGTGCCACGAGGGTGCCGCAGAGCCCCTCGGGTGGCCTCCCCGTGCACCGTAGCGCTGCGCCCGCCCTTGGCCATGCTCCGGCCGCCGCCCGAGCTCCGCTCCGGCGAGCTCCGGCCACCCCGCATCCTTCCGTCACCTCCCCTGGATGCGGACGAGCCCGGGCTACGCCCCGGTGCCCTCAGCTGCCACCCCCGTGGCCTATATCGCGGACGCCGCCGCGTCCAGAGGTCGCCGGCGACGACCTCTCCGGCCTGCCATGTGGGCCCGACTTGTCAGGTGATTAGCCTAAGGCTAATCACCCTCTAATCTACCCCACTGACACTGACAATGGGCCCCAGCACCGCTAGATAATTTAGATTAACTAGAAAACCCCTCGGGTTAACACCGAGTCACTGACGTGTGGACCCCACACGTCAGGTTTGACTTGGTCAGCGCCGCTAACCTGATGACGTCATGCTGACGCAGTAAAGGATTTTCTGGATTTAAATTAAATCAGGAAATTCCAGAAAATGTTCAAAACTTCTAAAATTCATAGAAATTCAACCGTAGCTCAGATTTAAATAATTTATATATGAAAAATTATCAGAAAAATGCAATCTATCCATCTGTACTAGTTTCATGCATGAAAAACCAACTTATACCTACTGTATAAGTGAAAACATATAAATGGCATATATAAGGACTTAAATTAGAGTTGCATTTGAACCTTTGGTTCAAATGGATCTCTTCCAAGTTGAATGCTAAATGCATTAGGTCAAATACATCACATATTCATGCCATATTCATGCATCATATTGTTGCATATGATTGTGTTTGACTGTCGACACCGTTCCCTCTCGATAGGTCCTGCTCCGGAGAGTGTTCCAGAGTACCTGTCTGAGGAGCAGTGCCACCCTGTTGATCTACCAGGCAAGCAAACCCCCTTTGTTCATTCCGATACAATCCTACTCTCTTGCTCCTGCTCTCTTTTACTGCATTAGGACAACAACGACTCAACTGCTACTTTATGCTGCGGTAGTTGAACCCATTCCTCTACATGACCTGTCATTGCCACAGTAAATAGTTGAAACCCACTAGCATGTGTAGGAGTTGATTGAGCCATGTTGTGTTCCTACCATGCCATGCCTGCTATTGCTTAGAGTTGTGTCAGGTCTGGTTCATTGGGAATGAATTGGAGTGTTATGATATGTTCTGGTGCCGAGAGTTAAGCGTGTGAACACGATTTGGTAAAGGTAGCGGTGAGAGGCCATGTAGGAGTACATGGTGGGTTGTCTCATTGGAACCGTCCTTAAGCACTGAGTTCCGTGTATGTTCTCCAATGACTAGTTACTACCACACATTGGGTTCCGGTAACTCGACCCCTCTCGTCTTATTAACCAACTTGATCTCTGTCCAGGAGTTGCAACTAGTTTCTGGTGTTTGTAGGTAGTGCTATTTTTCTACCGAGTGGCACCCGGCAGGGTGGGCTTGGGACAGACTAGGCACACGTGGCCCGGTGTACCGAGTGGCACCCGGATGGTGGGCTCGGGAACCCTGCACACATCGTTTGGGGCCGTGAGCGACACCCCGGCCGGATCTCCTTGTGGATGGAACCCGAATAGGCGATAAACCTGGACTATAGTCTTGCGTGGTTAGTCAGGTCGTGGCCGACACCCCCGCCAGGCTTCCGCTTGAAGGTTGCCGAGGTACATGACGTGTACATGGCGGTAAGTGGCGAGAGCGTGTGTGACGCAGTACACCCCTGCAGGGTTATCATGATCTATTCGAATAGCCGTGTCCTCGGTTATGGACTTCTTGGATGCTTACGTGGTACATAGACAACTTGAAGTGGATACTCTAAAATGCTCAAGATAAGTGTGAGTGCTATGGATGGCTTCTCGTAGTGAGACGGGAATGGATCCATAGTGGTGTATTGAGGTGGTGATTAGTGGACTCGTGAGCGCCTTCTTACCTCAAAGAAGTTTCTCGTAGTCATAGAACAGGATAGCCACTGAGTCAAAGCTGGCTTGCTGCAACTAAACCCCACACTACCTTCTTGATACAAATGCATGTAAGATAGGATCTGATGTAAGTCTTGCTGAGTACCTTTGTACTCATGTTGCTTTATTTATGTTTTTGCAGCGGAGACTTCAGTCTTACTAGTAGCTCCGCTTGGACTTCGACGAGTAGCTTGTACCTCAGCTACGATCTTGAACCCTTGGGAGGGTCTTGTAGATAGTCAGGCTTCTCAGCCTTTTTCTTTTGTAGTTGTCTGTACTCAGACATGTAATGCTTCCGTTGCTTGTATGCTCTGAATGATGGGTCATGTGACCTCTGTTTGTACTTAATGCTATGTGGCTCTTCTGGGCCTTCTATCTATATGAGTTTGCGTTATGTTGTGATGCCATGTTGTACAACACATACTTGCATGTTATGCGTACGTGTAACGTGTATTGCTATGTGTGGGATCCGACAATCTAGTTGTTTATCCTTGGCAGCCTCTCTTATGGGGAAATGTAGTCTAGTGCCTCCTTGAGCCATAGTAGTCCGCTACAGCCCGGTTCACCGGAGTCCTGCTAGCCCAGCACTACTGCTCTAGACACTTGACTGGCCGGCATGTGTTTCACATCGTTCCTGTGTCTGTCCCTTCGGGGAAATGTCACGCGGTGACATCCGGAGTCCTGCCTAGCCTGCTACAGCCCGGGTTCCCGGAGTCCTGTTAGCCCAGTGCTACAGCCCGGATTCACACGCTGCTGACCGACACGTTCGATGTTGATTCATGTATGCCTGTCCCCATACGTTAGTGCCGCTTTGGGTTCACGACTAGCCATGTCGGCCTGGGTTCTCTGTCATATGGATGCTAGCGACATTGTCATATACGTGAGCCAAAAGGCGCAAACGGTCCCGGGCCATGGTAAGGCGACACCCGTGGGAATACCGTGCGTGAGGCCGCAAAGTGATATGAGGTGTTACATGCTAGATCGGTGTGACTTAGAATCGGGGTCCCGACAGCTTTGGTACCAGAGCCTGACTGCCTGTAGGATTTCCAAGCCAACCTGGTCGAAGTTGAGTCTAGAAATTCTTTAGTTATGTAAGGGAATTGATTGTGGAAGGGAACGTAAGGCTCTTTTACTCCTTTTACCTCATGCCTTCTGATCTGAGTCATCCTATCTTTCCTACGGGGTTAAGGAACTAGGCTTTCTCTTCTGTCTATCAGGATCACGTGTTACTACTCCGTAGTCTCTTAGGATTGGTTGGTCAGAGTCATATCCCAGCTTGAGTATCTCCAGTGTAGCCTGTTTAGTAATATCTCAGAACCTTGAGTGACGATGTTGAGTATGGTGCTACCCCGTCCTTTGCAGAATGTCTCATTTTGAGCATTTTACTGCCGTTATGCTGCCAGATTTGTCCTAGGAGTTTGAGAGATACTAAATTTTCTTATGCTACATGTTGCATCCTATAGTTGTTGTTGACCTCGTCCTTGGTTCCGCTTCTCAGGATGTCGTCAGTTAACCGAAGTTCTGTTGCTCGTTGCCTGAACCACGGAGGTGGTAGGGATGAGGAGGATCCTCCCGACCAGCCTTCGTTGGCAGAGTTGATGTTAGAGATGGAGAGGAACAAGCATGAGTCTAACCGCTTGTTAGCACGTATCGAGGAGAACACCGCACCCCAGTGCAAAGAGTCAGCGACCATCTATGATTTCATTGGTCTGAAACCACCTACCTTCCATCATTCCATTGAGCCACTCGATGCAGATGACTGGCTCCGTAGTATCACACACAAGCTGCGTTCTGCGAACGTAGCTGAAGGTGACAAGGTCACTTATGCTGCATATCACCTGGAAGGTCCTGCTAGTCTTTGGTGGCAGAACTATGAGGCTATGCTTCCAGTTGGACAGATACCGACCTGGAGAGATTTCACTGAGGCTTTTCGCGAGCATCACATTCCTCAGGCTCTCATTGACCGCAAGAGAGAAGAGTTCTGTAGTCTCACCCAGGGTAAGATGGCTGTTGATACTTACAGTAGAGAGTTTGAGAACCTCGCCCGCTATGCTACAGAAGAAGTGTCCACGGACGCTAAGAAGCAGGCTAGGTTCCGGAAGGGTCTCAACCCCAAGTTGCGTCGTGATCTCCACTTGCACCATTGCAATACTTTCCAGGCTCTTGTGAACAAGGCCATTAATGCGGAGACAGCTCAGCTCACATACGAGGAGTCTCGTAAGCACACCCGTGATTTGGTTTCTTCCTCTGGTTCTAGTTCTCATAAGCGCCGGATTTGGGTTCCGAACTCCGCTCTTCCACCTGGATATGCACCGAGGCCATCTTATGTGCCGCCTCACCCAGTTTAGCAGTATGCTCCACCCAGGCCTATTGGTAGACCGCTTGTCAATGCGGGTCCACATCCAACTTCAAGGACTTGCTTCACATGTGGGAAGCCAGGACACTATGCACGTGACTGCTCTCAAACTAACTATGCCCCACCCCTGCCTGAGAAGTCTGTTGGCAGTGGTAAGCCATCACGCAAGATGATCAGTGTCAAGTCAGCTCCCACTGAGCGTGGACGTGTGCATCACACCTCAGCTAAAGACGCTCATGATGATCCGGATGTCGTTCTTGGTACACTCCTTGTCAATTGCCATCCAGCTTCGGTTCTATTCGATACTGGAGCATCTCACTCCTTCATCTCTGAAGGCTATGCCCGTTTGCACGACATGTCATTTTGTGATATGCCAACTCCACTTGAAATCCAAACTCCAGGGTCTAGATGGCAAACTACCAGAATAAGCCATGGTAATGAAATCCTTGTTGACAGACTTGTATTCCTTGCCTCACTTATAGCCCTCAAGTCTACAGATATTAACATCATCTTGGGTATGGACTGGATGACAGCTCATCATGCCAAGATTGATTGTTACACCAGGTCTGTTCAACTCACACACCCATCTGGCAGGTTAGTCACTATTTCCACCAGAGTTGCAAAGCGTCAACTCTATTCTCTTAATGCCAGTCCTCTTCCAGACCTTGAAGATATCCCGGTAGTCCGTGACTTTCCGGATGTCTTTCCAGAAGAACTGCCAGGTATTCCACCTGACAGGGATGTAGAGTTTGTCATAGATCTTATCCCAGGAACCGCCCCAATCTCTAGGAGACCTTACAAGATGGCACCTTTAGAACTAGCTGAGCTTAAGAAACAACTTGATGAGTCCTTGCAAAAGGGTTTCATCCGTCCTAGTTCTTCTCCTTGGGCTTGCCCCGTCCTCTTCGTCAAGAAGAAGGATGGTACAGACCGGATGGTTGTAGATTATCGTCCCGTTAATTTGGTCACGATAAAGAACAAGTATCCGCTCCCCAGGATCAACGACCTGTATGATCAACTCGCTGGATCCTCAGTCTTTTCCAAGATGGATTTGAGGTTAGGCTACCATCAAATCAAGATTAGAAACGGGGACATTCCTAAGACGGCTTTTGTCACTCGTTATGGCCAGTACGAGTACACCGTCATGTCCTTTGGTCTAACCAATGCTCTAGCTACCTTCTCCCGCTTGATGAACTCTATCTTCATGGAGTACTTAGACAAGTTCGTCGTGGTTTACCTCGATGATATCCTTATCTACTCGAAGAACGAGGAAGAGCATGCCGAACATCTTAGACTTGTGTTATAAAAACTCAGAGAGCACCGCCTTTATGCCAAGTTCTCCAAGTGCGAATTCTGGTTGCCAGAAGTGACCTACCTAGGCCACGTGATTTCTGGTAAGGGCATTGCTGTCAATCCTAAGAGAGTTCAGGCCGTTCTTGATTGGACTCCACCTGAAACAGTTAAACAAGTTAGGAGTTTCCTTGGTCTAGCCAGTTATTGTCGCCGCTTCGTTGAAAACTTCTCCAAAGTAGCCAAACCCCTCACGGAACTTCTCAAGAAGGATAAAAAGTTTGAGTGGTCCCCACAGTGTGAATACAGTTTTCAGGAACTAAAAAGACGCCTGACTTCTGCTCCCATACTGGTGCCACTGGATTTCACTAAAGACTTTGTTATCTACTGCGACGCCTCGCGACAGGGACTAGGTTGCATTCTTATGCAGGATCGTCATGTGATTGCCTATGCATCTCGACAGTTGCATCCACATGAGGAGAATTACCCTACACATGATCTAGAGCTTGCAGCCGTAGTCTATGCACTCAAGACATGGCGACATTACCTTCTCGGTAAACGTTGCGAGATTTACACCGATCACCAGAGTCTCAAGTATATCTTCACCCAACCAGATTTGAACCTTAGGCAAAGACGTTGGTTGGAGTTGATCTCAGATTACGACTTAGGGATTACCTACACCCCAGGCAAGGGCAATGTCATGGCTGATGCGCTAAGTCGTAAGTCCTATTGCAAAAATCTTATGTTGCAGCAGGGCCAACCACTTCTCCATGAGGAATTCTGTAAGCTTAATCTTCACATTGCTCCTCACGGATTCCTTTCTACCTTGGTGGCGAAGCCTACTCTTGTGGATCATATCATAGAAGCCCAGAAGCATGATACGGGGATTACCCGGATCAAGAGAAACATTGCCAAGGGTATTGCTGGTAGTTTCTCTATAGATGATCGAGGTGTTGTTCTCTTCGAGAACCGTCTAGTAGTTCCCGAGAAGCAACATCTTCGGCAACTGATCCTTAAGGAGGCGCATGAATCCCCTCTCACGATTCATCCCGGTAGTACTAAGATGTATCAGGACCTACGTCAGAGGTTCTGGTGGACTAGGATGAAGAGAGAAATTGCTGAGTTCATAGCTAATTGTGACGTTTGTCGTCGCGTTAAGGCAGAGCATCAATGACCTGCTGGCACCCTTCAACCTTTAGCCATTCCTGAGTGGAAATGGGATAAATTTGGTATGGACTTCATCACCGGCTTTCCCAGGACCAAGAAAGAGAATAATGCTATCTTCGTAGTCATTGGTCGTCTTTCCAAAGTGGCTCACTTCCTACCTGTTCGAGAGAGTATCACAGCTAGTCAGCTCGCTGACTTATATATTTCTCGAATAGTGTCACTTCATGGTGTTCCACTAGAGATCAATTCAGACCGTGGTAGTCTCTTCACTTCTCATTTCTGGGAGAGTTTCCAAACTGCCATGGGCACCCATCTTTCCTTCAGTACCGCTTTCCACCCTCAATCAAGTGGTCAGGTGGAAAGGGTCAACCAATTTCTCGAAGACATGCTTAGAGCTTGCGTTATCTCATTCGGTATGGATTGGGAGAAATGCCTACCTTTCGCCGAGTTTGCTTATAACAATAGCTATCAATCCAGTCTTAAGAAAGCTCCTTTCGAGATTCTGTATGGACGAAGATGTCGAACACCTTTGAACTGGTCAGAAACCGGTGAAAGACAATTCTTTGGACCGGACATGATCCAGGAAGCAGAAGAGCAAGTTCGCATCATTCGTGAGAATTTGAAAACAGCCCAGTCTCGTCAAAAGAGCCAGTATGACCGTCGTCATAAGGAAGTGGCTTATGAAGTTGGCGACAAGGCTTACCTTCGGGTTACTCCTCTAAAGGGTACCCATCGTTTCGGTATCAAGGGCAAGTTGGCTCCTCATTACATTGGTCCTTTTCGCATTCTCGCTAAACGAGGAGAGGTTGCCTACCAGTTAGAACTACCCCCACATCTTTCTCGAGTCCATGATGTCTTCCACGTCTCTCAACTCAGGCGTTGCTTCTCGGATCCCATCCGCGGAGTGGACCATGAAACGATTGATCTCCAAGATAACCTCACATATCGAGAGTACCTATTCGCATTCTTGATCAAGCAGAGCGTGTCACCCGACGTCAGAACATCAAGTTTCTCAAGGTTCAGTGGTCTCATCATTCCGAGAGAGAAGCTACTTGGGAGCGAGAAGATCGCCTTCGACTGGAGTACCCCACCTTCTTTCCATCGACCCCTGAATCTCGGGACGAGATTCTTCCAAGTGGGGGCGAGTTGTCACATCCCTAGTTCTGGTATGACCTAGACTAGCTAGTCATGTGTGCATCATGTCTAAATTTCATTTAAATTTGAAATGGGGATCTGTGAAACCCTCAGAATCATTTCTGGAAATGACCCAGATAAAAATTTCTCCAAAAGGGTCCAAGAAAATGTTCATGTTGCTCTCTGAAAATATTGGACAGATATAAAAATCAAACCAATATTTTTAGGAGATCATAAATATTTATTTTGGTTATTTGGAATTAATGCAGTAATTATTTTCTTTGGATATATATTGTTATATATATAAAATATTGTCCAAAAATTATGCCATTTGTTGAGGAGTTTTGGAATAATACCACTAGCCCCTACAAAAATTGGCATAAGAAAATAAAATGATTTAGTATTCTACTAAATCAGAACAAATGTCAGAAAAATAGAAAAGAAAACAAAAAGGGAAAAGCTTACCTGTGCTCACCCGAGGCCTGGCCTGGCCAGTAGCCCAGCCGGCCCACTGGCCCAGTGCCAGTCGTCGTTGTCCTCGCGCCAGTCGGACAGGCGTGTGGCCGACGCGCGCGCACCGCCGTGACGCCATGCCACCAGCCTGCCTGCCCTCTCCCCTGCCAGCGCGACGCGCTGGGCGACGTCGCGGGTGCCGTCCCGATCCGGTCGACCTCCTCATTTTTCCCCTCGCTTTCTCCCTCGCTCTCTGTCACCACGCCCGAGCGCTGCCCTCGCCACCGCTCGCCGTGTCGCACCCACCGCCACGGCCTCGCCCTCGCTTTGTGCCCAGACGCTCCGCTTGCTCGTCTCCGACCGCTCCGATGACCCACGCGACCAGGGACGCGTCGCATCGCCGCAATCACCGTCGTCTTCAACCTCCAGCACCGGAGACCGCCGTCGCCGCTCCGTCGACTCCAGAGCCTCCCCCGAGCCGCTGAGCACGCCCGCCGAACCCCTGTGAGCTCTCCTCCGGTTCCCCTCTGTCCCCGTGCTCGAATTCGCGTCGTAGCCGTGCTAGCCGACGTGCCCGCGAGCGCCTCGCCGCCGACCATGTCACCGTCGTGGCAAGAGCCACCGCAGCTCGCCCCGAGCACCTCACCGTGCTCCTGGTGCCACGAGGGTGCCGCAGAGCCCCTCGGGTGGCCTCCCTGTGCACCGCAGCGCTGTGCCCGCCCTTGGCCGTGCTCCGGCCGCCGCCCGAGCTCCGCTCCGGCGAGCTCCGGCCACCCCGCATCCTTCCGTCACCTCCCCTGGATGCGGACGAGCCCGGGCTACGCCCCGGTGCCCTCAGCTGCCGCCCCCGTGGCCTATATCGCGGACGCCGCCGCGTCCAGAGGTCGCCGGCGACGACCTCTCCGGCCTGCCATGTGGGCCCGACTTGTCAGGTTATTAGCTTAAGGCTAATCACCCTCTAATCTACCCCACTGACACTGACAATGGGCCCCAGCACCGCTAGATAATTTAGATTAACTAGAAAACCCCTCGGGTTAACATTGAGTCACTGACGTGTGGACCCCACACGTCAGGTTTGACTTGGTCAGCGCCGCTAACCCGATGACGTCATGCTGATGCAGTAAAGGATTTTCTGGATGTAAATTAAATCAGGAAATTCCAGAAAATGTTCAAAACTTCTAAAATTCATAGAAATTCAACCGTAGCTCAGATTTAAATAATTTATATATGAAAAATTATCAGAAAAATGCAATCTATCCATCTGTACTAGTTTCATGCATGACAAACCAACTTATACCTACTGTATAAGTGAAAACATATAAATGGCATATATAAGGACTTAAATTAGAGTTGCATTTGAACCTTTGGTTCAAATGGATCTCTTCCAAGTTGAATGCTAAATGCATTGGCTCAAATACATCACATATTCATGCCATATTCATGCATCATATAGTTGCATATGATTGTGTTTGACTGTCGACACCGTTCCCTCTCGATAGGTCCTGCTCCGGAGAGTGTTCCAGAGTACCTGTCTGAGGAGCAGTGCCACCCTGTTGATCTACCAGGCAAGCAAACCCCCTTTGTTCATTCCGATACAATCCTACTCTCTCATTCCTGCTCTCTTTTACTGCATTAGGACAACAACGATTGAACTGCTACTTTATGCTGCGGTAGTTGAACCCATTCCTCTGCATGACCTGTCATTGCCGCAGTAAATAGTTGAAACCCACTAGCATGTGTAGGAGTTGATTGAGCCATGTTGTGTTCCTACCATGCCATGCCTGCTATTGCTTAGAGGTGTGTCAGGTCTGGTTCATTGGGAATGAATTGGAGTGTTATGATATGTTCTGGTGCCGAGAGTTAAGCGTGTGAACACGATTTGGTAAAGGTAGCGGTGAGAGGCCATGTAGGAGTACATGGTGGGTTGTCTCATTGGAACCGTCCTTAAGCACTGAGTTTTGTGTATGTTGTCCAATGACTAGTTACTACCACACATTGGGTTCCGGTAACTCGACCCCTCTCGACTTATTAACCAACTTGATCTCTGTCCAGGAGTTGCAACTAGTTTCTGGTGTTTGTAGGTAGTGCTATTTTTCTACCGAGTGGCACCCGGCAGGGTGGGCTTGGGACAGACTAGGCACACGTGGCCCGGTGTACCGAGTGGCACCCGGATGGTGGGCTCGGGAACCCTGCACACATCGTTTGGGGCCGTGAGCGACACCCCGGCCGGTCTCCTTGCGGATGGAACCCGAATAGGTGATAAACCTGGACTAGAGTCTTGCGTGGTTAGTCAGGTCGTGGCCGACACCCCCGCCAGGCTTCCACTTGAAGGTTGCCGAGGTACATGACGTGTACATGGCGGTAAGTGGCGAGAGCGTGTGTGACGCAGTACACCCCTGCAGGGTTATCATGATCTATTCGAATAGCCGTGTCCTCGGTTGTGGACTTCTTGGATGCTTACGTGGTACATAGACAACTTGAAGTGGATACTCTAAAATGCTCAAGATAAGTGTGAGTGCTATGGATGGCTTCTCGTAGTGAAACGAGAATGGATCCATAGTGGTGTATTGAGGTGGTGATTAGTGGACTCGTGTGCGCCTTCTTACCTCAAAGAAGTTTCTCGTAGTCATAGAACAGGATAGCCACTGAGTCAAAGCTGGCTTGCTGCAACTAAGCCCCACACTACCTTCTTGATACAAATGCATGTAAGATAGGATCTGATGTAAGTCTTGCTGAGTACCTTTGTACTCATGTTGCTTTATTTATGTTTTTGCAGCGGAGACTTCAGTCTTACTAGTAGCTCCGCTTGGACTTCGATGAGTAGCTTGTACCTCAGCTACGATCTTGAACCCTTGGGAGGGTCTTGTAGATAGTCAGGCTTCTCAGCCTTTTTCTTTTGTAGTTGTCTGTACTCAGACATGTAATGCTTCCGTTGCTTGTATGCTCTGAATGATGGGTCATGTGACCTCTGTTTGTACTTAATGCTATGTGGCTCTTCTGGGCCTTCTATCTATATGAGTTTGCGTTATGTTGTGATGCCATGTTGTACAGCACATACTTGCATGTTATGCGTACGTGTAACGTGTATTGCTATGTGTGGGATCCGACAATCTAGTTGTTTATCCTTGGCAGCCTCTCTTATGGGGAAATGTAGTCTAGTGCCTCCTTGAGCCATAGTAGTCTGCTACAGCCCGGTTCACCGGAGTCCTGCTAGCCCAGCACTACTGCTCTAGACACTTGACTGGCCGGCATGTGTTTCACATCGTTCCTGTGTCTGTCCCTTCGGGGAAATGTCACGCGGTGACATCCGGAGTCCTGCCTAGCCTGCTACAGCCCGGGTTCCCGGAGTCCTGTTAGCCCAGTGCTACAGCCCGGATTCACACGCTGCTGACCGACACGTTCGATGTTGATTCATGTATGCCTGTCCCCATACGTTAGTGCCGCTTTGGGTTCACGACTAGCCATGTCGGCCCGGGTTCTCTGTCATATGGATGCTAGCGACATTGTCATATACGTGAGCCAAAAGGCGCAAACGGTCCCGGGCCATGGTAAGGCGACACCCGTGGGAATACCGTGCGTGAGGCCGCAAAGTGATATGAGGTGTTACATGCTAGATCGGTGTGACTTAGAATCGGGGTCCCGACATCGGGAACACAAAGATTCACGTAAGTCGGAGGAAGAGACCCGTCGGCCGTGGAACATAGCTCAGCTTCGACCCTATTACACTTGAGCCACCGGCTCTCACAATGTACATATTTCTATAGCCATGTATATATTATGATAAATAATAAAGCAGGACCTCTGTCCTTTTTCTTCTCCAAAGATAAACGTGTTATTTCCATTACAACATCACATGGTCACTTGGAGGTGGATCCGGCTTACGATCGTATTCGAATCTAGCCGTAAACAATATAATCACCTGGGGGCTTCCTATTCAAACATAGGTCGTATTCGAACCAAAGAGAACATAGCTGTCGATACCCACTTGATTGGCAAACTGCCGAGCTCATTGGGGAGTTTTCCTTGATCATATTTGAATCATGGCTCAACCCCCTTTGGGAACCGACGTGGATCGTATTCGAATCAGCGTCGTTAAACAACTCTTAAAGTCATTTGGGGGCTTCCTATTCAAACATGGGTCGTATTCGAACCTAAGAGAACATAGTTGTCGGTACCCTCTTGATCGGCAACGCCAAACCCACTGGGGGCTATATGATCGCATTCGAATCTTAGCTTAACCCCTTTGGGACGGTTCTCTGGTCGTATTCGAATCAGAAGCCTTAAGTTTTGATCTTTTGGTTTGCAACAAGTTATTCTGATCATATCAACAGTGTGTAAGGGCGGTTTTTGCCCCGCCGGCTTAATTTTGATTCACAGTGTTGGTAACACGCAATAAGCATTATCAATGCTGGTGAACCGGAGTTGAGATATCAACCTCATTATTCGGGTTACATAAACTGGAAGTATACTTGAAGGCTTGTAAGTATGCTATTATGGTCACATCGAGGATATAATTGAGGGCCAGTCTTTGGTGACTTTGGTCCATATTCCGGGTTATATATAAGGTCTATGATTCTCAGTGCGGTAAGCCGCCCAGAGACTTGTGTTTTGTTTTCTATGCAGGATGGTTAAAGACAGTTCTTCAAATTTAAGGAAAATAGATGATCAATTATAACCCGGAGGAATATGAAGAAGCAGCTTAAATGGAGTTAAGCATTCAACACGTGCACGATGGCACGACAAAATTAAGTGTTTGTCCTACTCTATTACAAGACTCCCCGAGTCCAAAAGGTGAGGCATCGTTTTAAGATGTAACCATGAGCCACCTAAAAAGTCAAGATGCTTGTTGAGTCGAAGCTTCCGGCTCATCCCTCTCCGCTCCTCCGGCTGATTCCATGACCTGGAAGGTTGATGATTTCCAGTCAATGCCGCTCAAAGCTTCAAACTGAGCCTCGTCATCAATTAACCCGACCGGGTCAACTTCTGGGGCGAAGGTATGCTTACGAGTCGGAGGGATCAAGCTGATGGCTTCATAACGTGGAGTGGGGATCCTCTGATTCTCCGCGTCATAGCCCGGCTGATACTTGGTAAGGTGGGTGTCATTCCCAATCAGGGTGGCCACCGGGCGCACGCTCTTCACACAGGAAGCAAAATCTTTCTGGTCAAAGGGGGTGCCGTCTTCCTTCAGGCTGGGGTATCCAAGAGCGATGTCGGCCGGGTCTAGCTCCGGGAGAAAAGCCTTGGCCCGGCTCAGCGCAGCTATGGCTTCGGCTCTTGCAGAGGCCCGTCTTAGCTCTTGGAAGCGCTGAGGAAGAACGGCAAGCCGCCTGAGTACGTCCGCCAGGTGAGTCGGAACCTCGTTGGACAGAGCCACAATGGCTAACGCACGCTGTGACCCGGTGTAGAGTTGCTCCACCAAGGTGTACACGGCCTTCAGCTTGGTCAGAACATTCTGTTTAAGGTTGGAGCTTCTGGGGCCTGTTTAACAAAGTCAGGTGAGCTGAATGGCGATGGTGGGACTTATGAGATATAAAAAATGTAAACTTGTTAAAGGCTGGCAAAATGACTCACCGAAGATGGCGGAGACCATCTGTGACACATGGCGTTTTAAGCCAGAGAGTTCGGCGGTTCTCTCAGTCAGAGCAGCCTCCGCTTGTTCGGCCCGGCTGAGCAAGGCAGTTCTCTCCTCGGCCCAAGTCTTTCTTTCTGTTTCCAATTTCTTCTTCAGCTTTTCCTGTGCAGCAACACTGAACTCAAATTTGGCATTGGCCTTCCGGGTCTCAGTTTCCTGAGTCTTCAGGCGGTTCTTCAGATCAGAGATTTCAGATTCCAAGTTCTTGCAGGTAGCCTGTGTAAATTCCGGGTTACAGTTTGAGTAGTTATCATGCAACATTAAAGTCCCAAGCACTTTACAAGCAAAGACACTTGGCACTTGGGGGCTAATGTATGCTGAAAGATTCTGTTTATAATTGCCGGTTCATGAAGGTAAGCCGGAAGTTAAGTCTACAACGTATTCTATCATAAGTAATAGACTTGGGGGCTAGCATGGTAAGGATGACTATGGAGTAAGCAAGAGAGTTGTACCTCAGATTTCTGCTGTATCTGCTTTACCATGTCAATCTCCAGGTCCCGGCTGTTGTGCACCTGATTAACATAGCCGGAGACGATATCTTCAATGCTCAAGTTAGCATAGTTGGTGATATCTAGCTTGGCCCTGCGGCGCTCTAGCAGCTCCTCCTTGGCAGAGCATTTAGCCAGCACAGTGGGTCTCCCCGGCTCGACAAACTCCGTCCGGGTGATTACAACGTCCGGGTCATCGGCCGGTTGAGCTGGGCTAGGGGTCTCCGGGTTATTAGAACCCTCTATGACTTGCTCTTCAGTTGGAGCGGTGGTTTCAGGAGCTGAGGTGGATGGCGGCTCATGAGCAGAAGCTTCCGGTTCAGTCAAGACCGGCTCTTCGACCGGCTTATTTCTCTTCGCTCTCTTGCTGAGCTTTGCTTGAGCACTGAAAGTCAAAAGGTTAGTACAAAAAACATAAGTAAGATAAGCACAAAATGAGGTGATTATCATTACCCGGGTGCGGTCTTGAAAGCCGGCAAGTTGGATTGCATGGAGTCACCGGATGAAGGTGAAGTTTCCTGATAGTTTGAATCAGACGAATTGAGTGGTTGACGAGTGACGCCCGCTATAGGATGAAAAGGGTATAAGTTGGAGATAACCTCAGTCTGGCGCTTTCTGGATGCTTCGGGTAAGCCGGAGGAGAGGTCTGCATCCTTGCTGGCCCGGGTTTGCCTTTGGCTCTCATGAATCTGTTGCTTCAAAAGAAATTGAGGATCTTGATAAGCTAAAGGATGCGAAAATCTTACTTTCCGGGTTACTCTTCGGATTTTCAGCCTTGGCAAGGGGTCCGAGTCGGAGGAAAGTATAGTTACCTCTTCAGTCACCGGGTTACTGGCTCCGGTATCATCCTGCGGATAAGCAAGTCAATAAGGTGGTTTAAAAAAAACAGACGAAAAACAAAAAAAGAGCCTAACGAATCAAGGGCTACCTCTGACTCGGAGCTATCATCCAACTGAAGCAGCTCTGAAGCGCTAGGCTTACTTCCCTTCTTGTGGGGAGCGGCTCTCCTGGCGGCTTTCTTAGCCTTCCTGGCTTTTTTAGCAGCTTCATGGTCATACTTGACCTTCCAGAACTTGTCATTAGCCTGAAAAATACAACAAAGATTTCTTAAGGTTCAGATGAAAACTATTAAAAGGGAAAGCAAGGTGCTCAGGACTGTGGCTTACCGCCGGAGCCGGGTTAGCTTGGCAGAAGGGGCTTAAGCCGGTCCTCCCGCAGTCTGCTAAGCTCTCGTTCAAGAGGGACTTGGTCATGTCGTCCCCGACGTCCTCAGGTAGATCGTTGGGGCTGTGCCGCAGAGGGTCATCCTTCCGGCCCGTGGAATCACACATTAAGCCGGGGCGGCGGCTCAAGGGAATCACCCGCCAAGAAATCCAGACCCGGACCAGATCAATGCCGTTGAGGCCATTTCCCAAGAGAGCCTTAATCTTGTTGATGCTGGGGATCAGTGGTTGACGCTCAGCTTGAGATAGTTTGTCTGGCAGGGGGTGATTTGGCTCCAGACGCAGGGCGCGAAAGCCGGGCAGAGGGCTCTCATCAGCCGGAGAAGTATCCTGGCAGTAGAACCATGTCTGGTTCTAGTCCTTCGGGTGGCTTGGCGGTTCAGCATAGGGAAAGAGGCAATCTCTCCGTCGTTGGATTGAAATTCCGCCAAGTTCCAAGCTAGGCCAGTTGGCACACTCGTTCTGACGGTTCAGATAAAATAGCTCCCAAAAGAGCAGTAGGCTGGGCTCTTCTCCAAGATAAACTTCGCAGAATACTTGAAAGTTGCAAATATTTGATACGGAATTGGGTCCTATGTCTTGCGGTCGCAGATCGAAGAAGTTCAGAACATATCTAAAGAATTTTGAGCCGGGAGGTGCGAAGCCCCGGCTCATGTGATCAGCAAATATCACAACCTCTCCATCTCTTGGTTGAGGTCTTTCTTCCGACGGGTCAGGGGCAGGATAGGACATGACCTCCTTTTTTGGCAGGTAACCCGTCTTCACGAAATCAGCTAAAGTGTCATCAGTAACATTGGATCTCATCCAGTTGCACATGATGGGTGCCTTGGGAGCCTTGGGCGGCATTGTGAAAGACGAAAGCCTATGACAAAAGGAAATGTCCGGTTCAACTATAAGCCGGAGGAAGTTTACAGTTCAGTATTCAAGATGGCGGCTTATGAAGGGGCCTAATGACATATGGCTAATTGCGTCGGGTTATCTAAGCCGCTGTGGGCATCGTGAGTAATTCAATTTGTTTAAAACTCTATCATAAATGAGTCGGAAATTTCACAGCGCATGGCCTCTTTTATGCCGGAGATATGAGCCGCCATAGCTAACAGATGCAATTTTTGACTAAGTATGGCGCAAACAAGTTTCACAGATCGCAGTAATTATTTTGGATCAAACGATCGACTAGAAAGAAAAAATTTCTAGACCTAGAAAGCTAATACAGAGAAGTTCATGAGCTCTAAGGGGATCTCTTTGCAAGTAAAGGGGACATGCTACTATTGAAAATGGGTGTGAAACCACAGCCGCACGAGTTCTATATGGTTTCTGGATCTAAGGGGGCCGTGTAGAAGAAACTGTGAAGAAATGGCGACGAACTGCGAAGAACAGGGGAGAACGGCAAGAACCCTAATGTGGATCTATTCTGTGGAGTGGCAAGGACTTACGGGTGCTGATGAGTCGCGGAGGTCGCCGCCGTTTCTCTGGATAGGTCAGGGTGATGCAGCGGCCGAGGTTGACGAAGACCAGGAGAGCGGCGGCGGTGGCGGAGGTCGAGCTCTCAGGTGTCAGAGGAGGAAGACGATGGAGGAGATAAGTAAATGAAGCTTACGGGCCGGGCCTATTTATAAGGTGCGGCTAATAAGTGGGCGCGAGAAACGAGGAGGCCGAGGCGTGATTATCTCGCCACAGAAGCGCCTTGATTTTTGGGATGGCCATTAAAGATAAGATCCGTTGGGATATGACAGAATAAAAAATGAACTTAATGGAAGATGACGTCATGGCGGGTTATCAGGAATCCAGAAGATGATGTCACGGCGGGTTATAACCTTTGTACAAATATAAGCCGGAAGATTTTCTCTCAAAGGGATTGAAGATTGACATGAACCGGTTCAAATCAATCTGGGGCCTAATGTTGAGGATATAACCATTAGAGTCACCAGCCCAGGAGGGGCCGGGTTACTCATAATGGTCATCACGCGAAGCCCAGCACCAAACTTGAAGATGGGGGGTCAATAATGGGCTTAAGACCCGGAGATGGCTTAAGGCCCGTAGTGATAACCGCCGTTAGGGTGAAACTTGTAGTGTAAGGCAAGAATAGTTAAGAGTCCGAGCCGGACACTGTTATGAGCTGGCCGGGACTCTGAGAGCCGCTGGGCGTCAATCTCTCTATATAAAGGGACGACCCGGCGGCGGTTTAGGGACGAGTAAGATCAAATCGATAACCAGGCAGGACGGTTTAGCTCCTGGTCGTCGAAACCCTAATCAATACCACCTCAACTGGACGTAGGCTTTTACCTTCACCGTAAGGGGCCGAACCAGTATAACCCTCGTGTTCCTTGTCCCGTTTAACCCCTTTAAGCTTCCTAGCTGGGATGGCTCCACGACTAAGTCCTTGCACGAGGACATCTGCCGTGACAATTCAACGACAAACTGTGTGTGTAGCCATGATGGTCTCTTCTCGGCGGAGTCCGGGAAGTGAACACAGTTTGAGTTATGCATGAACGTAAGTAGTTTCAGGATCACTTTTTGATCATTTCTAGCTTCGCGACCGTTGCGTTGCTTCTCTTCTCGCTCTCATTTGCGTATGTTAGCCACCATATATGCTTAGTGCCTGCTGCAGCTCCACCTCATTACACCATCCTTTCCTATAAGCTTAAATAGTCTTGATCTCGCGGGTGTGAGATTTCTGAGTCCTCGTGACTCACAGATTCTACCAAAACAGTTGCAGGTGTCGACGATGCCAGTGCAGATGACGCAACCGAGCTCAAGTGGGAGTTCGACGAGGAACGTGGTCGTTACTATGTGTCTTTTCCTGATGATCAGTAGTGGAGACCAGTTGGGACGATCGGGGATCTAGCATTTGGGGTTATCTTATTTTCATTTGGTTTTGACCGTAGTTGGTCTACGTGTGGATTTTGGATGATGTATGAATTAATTTATGTATTGTGTGAAGTGGCGATTGTATGCCAACTCTCGTTATCCCATTCTTGTTCATTACATGGGATTATGTGAAGATGACCCTTCTTGCGACAAAACCACAATGCGGTTATGCCTCTAAGTCGTGCCTCGACACGTGGGAGATATAGCCGCATCGTGGGCGTTATAAGTTGGTAATCAGAGCCATCCCCGACTTAGGAGCCCCCTGCTTGATCGAATCGCTGGCGTTGTTGAGTCTAGAACAAAAATGTTTTGAGTCTTAGGATTATATATATCGGAGAGTAGGATTCTTTTTACTCCTCAGTCCCTTCGTCGCTCTGGTGAGGCCTCCTGACGTAGAAGTTTTGACTCTTCTCTCCTCAAATTTCACTAAAAAAAATTTAGGATCACGCGGGTATCTTAGAATCGTTCCGATGGTTTTGTGACGAGAACATTGTTCTTGGTGCCTCCTGACATGTAGGGGTTGTGGCAGTGTCCCGGGGAGTTGAGCTCCGAGGTGTTGTCATCACAATTTTATCGTTGCAGTTCTGGAATACCTGAGTTTCGCCGACATTGAAATCTCTTTTATGCAGTTGTTGGTGAGATCACCTTGACGCCACCCAATACTGGGGCGGGAGTTTTGGAGTATTGCCATAACTCGTATAACGGATGCTTTTCGAAGGTTGAGGTAAACGATATCCGAAGGTTTCTTGGTTATGTGTTGATGGATGGATACAGCTGGATCTAGGGATTGCTAGTTTGGGTGATATATTTTGTGTCCCCTGTATCCCCAACACCAGATTGCATAACCAGAAAATTTCGGGAGTTTATAAGTGGGAATTCTAGTAGCTCCTAGGATATCTTTCCGACAAACGCATGATATGAGATTGGGGTTCGACGTCTAGTGGTCCGCCTTTCCACGGTTGGTTTTACAGTGGTCTCGTAGTGTCTTAAAGAGTCCTTGGCTATGCCAACTCGGGGACACTTCGTATGTCATGTGCACTGCCTTGTACATGATGGCGCTGTACGATCGAGCCCGTGTGGGCCCCACCACGAAAACTTCGGACGAAATCTCTATCATATGTTTGTATCGGCTTATTCTGCAAGCCAATACTTTGTTTTGTTTTGAATTGTGGTATTCGAGTTGCTTCAAAGTCAAATGTTGATTCCATATCTTTTTCAAGTGGCTTCTCAACTTATGGAAGTGTGATGATTTACTATGGAATTCATTCGTTCATCCTCGTTCGAAGGTTTATTGTCAACACTATATGTTGCAATTTCTATCCGTTGATTCAACTTGTCTATTTGTCTATCAAGATGCTAACGGATGTCGCCCTCTTCAGGATGGCTCTGCCAACGCGTCAGAATCCGGAACGCAATGAAGGGAGTCAGGCGAACCCTCCGCCACCACCTCCGCCTCCGGAGGCATGGCAAGCTATCATGGCAGCCACCAACGCCAATGCTCAGATGATTTTGCAACTCTTGCAAGAACGCACCCAAGGGCAAGGCAATCAAGGAAATCAAGGCCAAGGCAACAATCAGCCTCATTTCGGTACCCTCAACCAGTTTCTCGCAAATCAGCCCAAGTCTTTCAGGTACTGTGCCGAGGCCACGGATGCCGATGATTGGCTCGTGGACATCAACAAGCATTTTGAATGTAGCAATGTCAGGCCTGAGGACTATGTCAAGTTTGCTTCTTTTCAACTCAAGGACCAAGCTGCTGATTGGTATCAACAATACAAAGATTCCAGAGGAGGTCGTGTGATCACTTGGACTGACTTCTGTCGGGATTTCAAAGCGCACCACATTCCACAAAGTGTTGTTGAGAGCAAGCGTGAGGAGTTCTGCAATCTCAAGCAAGGCAACATGTCTGTGTATCAATTCAACATCTAGTTTCAGAAACTTGCTCGCTTTGCTAAACAAGACGTTCCTGATGAAAAGAGCATGATCTATCAATTCAGAGGTGGCCTCAGAGAAGATCTACAATTACCTCTTGTGCTTTTTCAGCTGACCAAGTATGATGATTTCTATAATATGGCACTGAAGCAAGAGGCTGCTCAGCTCAAGTGTGAGGCTTCTAAGAAGAGAGTCAGGGACGCAGTTCAGTCTTCTTCTTCCTCACTTGTGGCAGCTAAGCAACAGAAGTTCTGGTTGCCTCCTCCTCCTCCGTTTCGTCAGCCTTACCAGCAGAAGAACAAAGGTGGCCATGGATCTTCCCACTCATCCGACTCTGGCTATCAGAACAAGTCTCAAAATCAAGCTCCAAAGTCCAATGCTCCTTATCATCGTCCACTCTCTGAGGTGACTTGCAACAAGTGTCAGCAGAAAGGTCACTATGCTAACAAGTGCTTCAACCAAAGGCGCCTTCCGCCTCCTCCTCCTGTGAGATCTTCCAACAATGCAGTGGTCAAGCATAATCCCAAGTCTGCAAAGGTGAACATGATGAATGAAGCTCAAGCGGAGGAATCTACTGATGTGATAATGGGTAATCTTCCTGTTAATGACTTTCCTGCAAAAGTTCTTTTTGACACTGGTGCATCGCATTGTTTCATGTCGAGATCTTTCTTTGCAAAGAATGATTTTATTTGGTCTTTCCTGGATAAACCATTGGGTGTTGTTTCTCCGGGGAAGTCAATGAGAGCCAACTCGATAGTTCCTGATGTTTCCATCAAGATGGGCGACTATAAATTTATGTCTTCTCCAATTGTTCTTGGTGACTCGGATATTGATCTAATTCTCGGGATGGACTGGCTTTCTAAGCACAAGGCTCAACTTGATTGTGCTGCCAGGGAAATTCAATTGACACACTCTTCTGAGGATGTGATTATCTATGCCGCTCGTGATGAAACCATTCGGTTGTTTTCTCTTAATGAGAAGGGCGAGTTGAATGCCATCTCTCAGATTCCAGTCGTTTGTGAGTACCAAGATGTCTTTCCAGAAGAGCTTCCGGGTATGCCTCCTCACCGGCCAGTTGAGTTCGTTATCGATCTTGAGCCCGGCACTGAACCCGTTTGCAAGCGTCCTTACAAGCTTGGACCCAAGGAGCTGAAGGAATTGAAGAAACAGCTCGATGAACAAGAGCGTCTGGGTCTGATCAGACCGAGTTCATCTCCATGGGGTTGTGGTGTTCTTTTTGTCCAGAAGAAGGATGGCACGGAACGACTTTGTGTCAACTACCGTCCATTGAACAAGAAGACAATCAAGAACAAGTATCCACTTCCCAACATCAATGAGCTATTCAAGCAACTCAAAGGTGCTAAAGTATTCTCCAAGCTTGACCTTCGTATGGGTTATCATCAGATTCGCATTCATGAAGAAGATATTCCCAAGACAGCATTCAGAACAAGCTTTGGTTCTTATGAATATACTGTCATGTCTTTCGGCCTTGTCAATGCTCCTCCAACATTCTCTCGGATGATGAATTTCATCTTCAACCCCTATACCAATGAATTCGTGCTGGTGTATCTCGATGATATCTTGGTCTTCTCCAAGAATAAGAAGGATCATGCCAAACATTTGCGATTGGTGCTCGACAAGCTCGGAGAGTATCAATTCTATGCGAAGTTTTCAAAATGTGAGTTTTGGCTTGATGAAGTTCTTTACCTTGGTCATATCATCTCTGCCAAGGGCATCGCTGTTAATCCCGAGAAGGTGTCTGCAATTGTGAATTGGGAACCTACTCAGAATGTCAAGCAGCTTCGCAGTTTTCTTGGTCTTGCAAGCTATTGCCGAAGATTCGTTGAGAATTTCTCTAAGATTGCAAAGCATCTTTCCAACCTCCTCCAGAAGCATGTGAAGTATGTCTGCTCTCCTGAGTGTGACGTTGCTTTCAACACTCTCAAAGAGAAACTAGTCACAGCTCCCGTCTTAACTCCTCCCGACGAATCCAAGCCATTTGAAGTTTTCTGTGATGCTTCTCTTCAAGGTCTCGGTGCTGTGTTAATGCAAGAGAAGAAAGTTGTGGCCTATACCTCTCGTCAGTTGAAGCCCAACGAAAAGAACTACCCCACTCACGATCTTGAGTTGGCGGCAGTTGTCCATGCATTAATAACATGGAGACATCTCTTGTTGGGAAGACAAGTGGACATTTTCACCGATCACAAGAGTCTCAAGTACATTTTCACTCAGCCCAACCTCAACCTCAGGCAGACTCGATGGGTCGAAATGATTCAAGAGTACAATCCGAGTATTGAATATACTCCAGGCAAGGCCAATGTCATTGCAGATGCTTTAAGCAGGAAGGCTTATTGCAACGGCTTAATTCTCAAGCCATTCCAACCGGATCTTTGAGAAGCTTTCCGCAAGCTGAATCTCCAAGTTGTTCCTCAAGGTTTTCTTGCCAACCTCATAGTCTCTCCTACTTTGGAAGATCAAATTCGTGAGGCACAACTCCTGGATACCATGGTGAAGAAGGTGAAACGTGGTATCGACAAGGGTCTTTCCAAATACAAGTGCTATCGCATTGATGACAGAGACACTTTATTCTTTGAGGACCGGATTGTGGTTCCTAAAGGTGATCTAAGGAAAGTCATAATGAACGAGGCGCACAATTCTCTTCTTTCCATTCATCCTGGAAGTACGAAGATGTACCATGACCTCAAGCAGTCGTATTGGTGGACTCGAATGAAGCGAGAAATCGCTCAATTCGTGAATGAATGTGATGTCTGTCGAAGAGTGAAAGCAGAACACCAACGACCAGCTGGTCTCCTCCAACCTCTCGCTATCCCAGAATGGAAGTTTGATCATATCGAAATGGACTTCGTGACTGGATTTCCCAAGTCCAAGCGTGGAAATGATGCTATCTTCGTTGTCATGGACAAGCTTTCTAAAGTGGCTCATTTCCTTCCAATCAAAGAATCTATCACATCAGCTCTGTTGGCAGAGCTATACACCTCCAGAATTGTTTCCTTGCACGACATTCCACAATTGATTTCTTCAGATCGTGGAAGCATCTTCACTTCTAAGTTCTGGGACTCCTTCCAGAAGGCCATGGGCACCAACATTCGCTTCAGCACAGCTTTCCACCCTCAAACTAGTGGCCAAGTCGAGCGAGTCAATCAAATTCTTGAAGATATGCTCAGGGCTTGTGTCATTTCCTTTGGCATGAAATGGGAAGATTGTCTTCCATATGCCGAATTCTCCTACAACAACAGCTTCCAAGCCAGTTCGGGCAAGGCCCCATTCGAGATCCTCCATGGCAGAAAGTGTCGTACTCCTCTCAATTGGTTAGAGACTGGTGAACGCCAACTTCTTGGCAATGACTTAATCACAGAGGCTGAAGAAATGTGTAAAGTCATCCGTGAAAATCTCAAAGCCGCGCAATCGCGCCAGAAGAGTTACTATGGTAGTAAGCACCGTGATGTGGCTTTCGAGATGGGAGACCATGTCTACCTGCACGTCTCTCTAATCAAAGTCACTCGTCGCTTCGGTATCAAAGGGAAGCTTGCCCCTAGATACATGGGTCCTTTCAAGATCATTGGCAAAAGAGGCGACCTCGCCTATCAACTTGAGCTTCCCTCCAACTTCACGAACGTGCACGATGTGTTCCACGTGTCACAGCTTCGCAAGTGCTTCAAGACTCCTGAGCGCACCATCAACTTCGAAGAGATTGACCTCCAAAAAGATCTGTCTTATCATGAGCATCCCGTTGCTATTCTTGAAGAAACTGAGCGCAAGACTCGCAACAAGTCAATCAAATTCCTGAAAGTGAAGTGGTCGCACCATTCCGACCGAGAAGCCACCTGGGAACCCGAGGATCACCTCCGTTCCGAATATCCGGAGTTCTTTCAGTCCTAGATCTCGGGACGAGATCCTCTCGTAGTGGTGGAGTGTTGTAACACCCCGGATGTAACTTTCCATATTTGTAACTCCAACTCTTGCCATTTTCGGCTATGTGTTATGATATTTCCCTTCGTGGTCGGGTTTTGTTTTCCGTTTTGCATTTTGTTCATGTCATGCATCTCATATCATGTCATCGTGCGCATCTCATTTTGCATACGTGTTCGTCTCTTGCATCCGAGCATTTTCCCCGTTGTCCGTTTTGCAATCCGGCGCACCCCCTTTTGTTTTCGTTTCGTGAGCGGGTGTTGAACGTTCTCGGAATGGACCGAGTCTTGTCAAGTGGCCTTGGTATACCACCGGTAGACCACCTGTCAAGTTTCATGCCATTTGGAGGTCGTTTGGTACTCCAACGGTTAACCGGGTAACCGCAATGTCCTTTGTGTGTTGCAGCAAAACCCCCCCTCCAAACAGCCCAAAACCCCTCTAAGTCACCTCCATGCTCTAGGTCGTTCGATCACGATCGTGTGGGCGAAAACCGTGCTCCATTTGGACTCTCCTAGCTCCCTCTACCTATATATTCACCTTCCCCTCCGAAATATTCCAGATCCCCGAAACCCTAGCCCACTCCTCCGCGCCGTCGGACGTGTCCACCGCTGGCCGGACGAAAACCCGCCGCCGCCCGCAGCCAACCGCGGAGCGCCATGTCACTGCCCCGTACCCCGCGCCGCCCGCGGCCCACGGCGCCCTCCTCCCCGCGGCCGCCCACCGGGTCGCCGTCCTTC